>NW_003852501.1:2141331-2144147 GCF_000181295.1 Otolemur garnettii
GCAGAGTGCCATGGCATCACAGCTCACAGCAACCACAAACTCTTGGGCTTAAGTGATTCTCTTGCCTCAGCCTCCCAAATAGCTGGGACTACAGGAACCCGCCACAACAGCCAGCTATTTTTTGGTTGCAGTTGTCATTGTAGTTTTAGTTGGCCTGGGCTGGGCTTTAATCTGCCAGCTATGATATATGTGGCTGGTGCCCTACCCACTGAACCACGGGTGCCAAGCCAGTGCCCTGAGTTTTTTGAGTCAGGAATTTTATATTTGTCATATTATAGTTGGATAGATACACAGTGAGAAAATTTAATAGTTGTTTGATATTTTCGTTTTTCAAATTGCCCATGCAGCCCAGTCATGGTTTCCAAGTGTTTTTTATGAGCTATCACACCTTGGTATTTATTGAATATTAATACCTCAGTTGTTAAACATCTAGTCCTTTGGAAAACATAGGTGGCATTGTGGCACAACTCTGTATGACTTTATAGTGGAATCACATAAGTGAATATATATATTTTTTTATTTTTATGTTTGAGACAGAGTGGGTAGAGTGCCATGGCGTCGAACTCAACAGCAACCTCAATATTGTGAACTCAAACGATCCCCTTGCCTCAGCTTCAGGAGTCGCTGGGACTACAGGCTCTCACCATGATGCCTGCCTAGTTTTTCCATTTCTGGTAGAGAAGGGGTTCTCTTCCTTGATCAGTGTAGTCTCAGTCCTCCTACCTCTGCCTCCCAGAGTGCTAGGATTACAGGCATGGTCCCACCATAAGTTAATTTTAAAACTAGGATTTTAGATCAGAAGAGATACAGAGAAAAAGTTTTGAAAAGTTAGAAAAATTCTCTAATGGGGTGTATTAAGCATGTCATTAAGTTGACTCGGCACTATTTGGGGGGGTGTGTGTTTAACCTGCTGTGATTCGTTTATTCTACTGTGTTATAGGTATACCTCATGTTTTTTCATTTGAAATGGTAAGTTCTAATCATTTTTTGTTCACAATTGTTTAAGATTTTACTTTTAGCTAATGTTGACCTTTTTTTTTTGAGGCATCGGAGAAGAGGAGACTCAAGACTGGTGAATGGAAGTGATTAACATGTCTGATACAATTCTCATGTGTAATCCAGTTACTATGAATTTTGTTTAATTATTAAATAGTTTGAATTAATAATGAAAAGATCGTAGGAAGGCATAACAATTTAGCTTATTACTTCTGCTTTGTGACTTGTTTCATGTATTTAGAGCTACCTTACAGAAGTTGTGCAATGTGATGATTCTATAAAAAATGTTTTTTAGGCCTATCAGTATCGGATGTCTTTTATACTTATATTGAGGGTTTGAAGCCATGTAGTAACATCTAAAATGCCAGAATTTTAGACTAAAGCTAAAAGATGAGAACATCAATATCGATGCTTAATATTAATTACTGTTAAGGTGTAGGAACTTGATTTTTAAAGCACATTCTGATGACATGTATTTATTTAAGTTAGTCTGTTGATAATTATAAAGTTTAAAGGCTTTTA
The DNA here is from genome assembly GCF_000181295.1 of Otolemur garnettii. Taxonomy (NCBI): domain Eukaryota; kingdom Metazoa; phylum Chordata; class Mammalia; order Primates; family Galagidae; genus Otolemur; species Otolemur garnettii. Next base: position 2,142,850 of record NW_003852501.1, read on the forward strand.
AAAAATTCAAATAACTGAATATTTATGGGTAAGTTACTTATTTGTCTTATGTTATTTTCTACTATATTGTGTTCTATATTTCAAACCCTAGTTTTTCCACTTGTAAATTTGCTATATTTTTCATAAGATAATTTCCTCATTTGTCACATTGCTTTTACTAAGTCCAGATTTTAAACAACTAATGTGATTTTTACAGTAGTTTGTTTTAAAATTGTAAACTTTAAACAACTTTTTGGCACCACTTAAACATTTGAAAAATTACTATGTATTGAAACTATTGCTTTGTATTAGCTACTTAGAAAAAATATATCTTAATTTGTCAAAATTTTAAAACTTCTGGTAAACTATTGAGATAATTTAATGCCTTAGTGTCAAAAACAGAAAAAGATTTTCTATAAAATATGTGCTTAATTCTTCATACATTCACCTTTTTAATATAGGTCTTATTTTCTTCTGTTGCTTTCTTCTGTTAAAGGGACCAATTGGAATTGCTTCTCGTGCAGTTTTATATGTGTTTTTTTGTTTCATCTTTCATACCTTGACCCGGGTGTTGTGATAGTTGTTTAACTTAGGTAAGGAAATGTATTGAGTAAAAAAGAGGTTATGGATAAAGAAATACAAACCAATCACCAGTATGATGTGAACTTCAGTAAGATTCTATTAATAGTATTGTATTTGTCTTATAGCTGATATCACTGCTCATATCTTTAGGAGTTTTGTATAAAGTAACTAAATTTGAGGAATAATTAAATGTTGCTGATCAATTTTGTGTTTAAAAGCATCTCTTCAGAGAGTTTGCCATGACAATTGAAAATGGTAATCTTACACATGTTCTCAGGTATATTCATTAAAAATAAAATTCTCAGCTGAATGTTGTTAAAAAATTTATCTAAAATACTAATTTCCATCTGTTTGATGTGTACTAGAGTGTATGTGATTATGTTTATCTTCAGTGAGAAAACTACTCTGTATAATATTAAGAAACAGCCATTAATTTTGTTGTACATTCTGTTGAATTTGACAGTAACAGGAGAATAATCAATTAAGATATTTACTCAGTTTCCTGAACTAGGCCTTAAAAACACATTGTTGGCTTGGCGCCTGTGGTTCAAGTGGCTAAGGCGCCAGCCACATACACCTAAGGTGGCCGGTTCAAATCCAGCCCGGGCCCGCCAAACAACAATGATGGCTGCAACCAGAAAAAAAAATAGCCAGGTGTTGTGGCGGGCACCTGTGGTCCCAGCTACTTGGGAGGCAGAGGCAGGAGACTCGCTTGAGCCCAGGAGTTGGAGGTTGCT
>NW_003852501.1:2144167-2162677 GCF_000181295.1 Otolemur garnettii
TGGTCCCAGCTACTTGGGAGGCGGAGGCAGGAGACTCGCTTGAGCCCAGGAAGAGTTGGAGGTTGCTGTGTGAGGTGCCACGGCACTCTACCCAGGGGGACAGCTTGAGGCTCTGTCTCAAAAAAAAAAAAAAACACACACACACATTGGTGAATATAAATATGTCTGGCTTAAGAAGTATTCATGAACAGTAAGTCCCTGTACTTCTATTTGTTGCCTCTATTTCTATTTCAATATTTAGCAAGGAATAACTATTTTTGTTTCATGATTAAACTTTACAGTATAAATTAAGATATAATTAGCCAGATGTGATTGTGTGGGCCTGTAGTCCCAGCTACTTAGGAAGATGAGGTGGGAAGATTGCTTGAGCCTAGAAGTTTTAACTCCAGCCTAGACAATATAGTAAGAACCTTTCCCTTACGTAAAAAGGGGGGAAAAAAGAATGTACTGGTAATTTAAAAGGAAACAGTTAAAGTCTCTCTTTTTAAAGTATACTTTTTTTTTTTTAAAGAAGAGTTTGACTGGGTGCTATGATTCATACTTGTAATCCTAGCACTTTGAGAGAGTGAGGCAGGATGATCACTTGAGGCCAGGGTTGGAGACCAGCCTGAACAACATAGTGAGACCCTGTCTTTATACAAAATCAAAAACTTATCTGGGCTTAGTGGTGAATACTTATGTTCTCAGCTACTTAAGGAGGCTAAGACAGAAGGATCATTTAAGCCCAGGAGTTTAAAGCTGTAATGAATGAGCTGTGATTCTGCCACTACATTTCAGCCTGGGCAACTGAGCAAAACCCTATCTCTAAATTAACATGGAGAAGTTTTAGGTTCACAGCAAAACTGTACAAAAGGAACAGAGGTTGTTATGTAATCCCACCCCTACTTACATACTACTATGCCTCACTATGAAAATACTGTACCTGAATGGTGCATTTGTTTCAATAGATTAACCTACATTGGCACATCTTTATCAACCGAAATGCATGGTTTACGTGCACTTTTGGATTCACGCTTAGTGTGCCTTCCGTGGGTTTGACATTTATAATGACATGCACCCACTTTTATAGTATCATACAGAGTATTTTTACTCCCATAAAAATCCTCTGTGCTTTGCTTATTCGTCCATTACTCCCACTCCATGGCAACCGCTGATCCTTTTACTGTTTCCGTAGTTTTACCATTTCCAGAATTTAATATACTAGTTGGAATCATATGATAAGTAGCCTTTTCAGATTGGCTTCTTTTGCTTAGCTGTTTACTTACACGTTTCCTCTGTGTCTTTTCATGGGTTGATGGGCCATTTCTTTTTATTGCTGAATGTTATTCCTTTGTTTGGATGTACCATACTTCATCTATTAACATACTAAAGGACATCTTGGTTGCTTCCAAATTTTAGCATTTATGAATAAGGTTGCTATGAACATTCTTTTACAGGTTTTTGTGTGGATATGAGTTTTCAGCTCCTTTGGGTAAAAGCAAGGAACATTGTTTCTATATTGGATGGTTTAATTATATAAGAAAATGACAAACTGTCGTCTAAAATGGTTATGCCAGTTTTCATTCTCATGAATGAATGAGAGTTCTTTTGCTTAAAATCCTTGCCAGCATTTGTAGCTGTTAGTGTTTTCAATTTTGGCCTTTCTGATAGATGTGCAAGTGTTATCTCATGTTAATTTACAATTCCCTAATGATATACGTTATAAAGTTGCATTTGAAAAAATCTTAAAACCTTGCCAGGCGCAGTGGCTCACACTTGTAATCCCAGAACTCTGGGAGGCAGAGACAGATCGCTTGAGCTCACAAGTTCTAGACCATCCTGAGCAAGAGTGAGACTCAGTCTCTAAAAAATAGCTGGGGCATTGTGGTGGGCACCTGTAGTCTCAGCTACTTGGGAGGCTGAGGCAAGAGGATCCCTTGAGCCCAAGAGTTGAGGTTGCTATGAGCTATGATGCCATATCACTCTACTGGGGGCAACATAGTGAGACTCTGTCTCAAACAAAAAAAAAAAAATCCTAAAACCAAGGAACAATTTTACAATATTTATTATTGAAAATATTTCAGAATGCATATATTCAAATTGAGGGGGCAAACCCACCTGTGTATGTCCTGTGTATATGTATGTATATATACATACACACACACACATAAAAAATATTGCTTTACATTTCTTGAAAGTTTTTCCCTCATCTAGCAGTGAGGAGTAATACAGTGTTTTGGAAATAATTTTTTTAATAGCCTGCTCTAAAAATGTTACATTTTCTTAATACTTTATGTATAATCTAAATATGCTGTGCTTGTTAGCTATTATTTCTGGATGCTAACAGATTTTGTTTAATATTTCTCATAAAAGTTTGGGGCTAATTAATCTTACTATTATGTGAATTTCTAGTGAAGGAAAAGGTAAAAGAATGCAGTTTGCGAACTCTAAAATATTTTCAAGTGCTAAATGTAATTGATTTGGGGGGAAAGGAATATTCATGTAATGATAAAGAAGTTGGGCCAGGTGTGGTGGCTTATGACCAAAATCTCAGCACTTGGGGAAGCCAAAGTAGGAGGATCACTTGAGACCTCAAGTTCTAGACCAGCCTGGGCAACATAGTAAGTAAAACATTGAGAGGGAAAAAAAAAGCTTGATGTGGGTCCACTTCTGTAGTCTGGGCTATTCAAGAAACTGAAGCCCAGGAGTAGCTTTGATTGTATTACTTACTACTATTCCACTTCAGCCTGGATGACAGAACAAGACCCTGTCTCCAGAAAAAAGAAGCAACTGTATCTTGTTATTTGTCAGAACTTAACTATACTTTTCTCTAGAATTATATATTTTTTAGTGCATTGAAGTGTTCTCTGTCATTTTTTTTTTTCATTTTCCTTTTTGAGACGTGGAACATGATGATAACTAAACAATTCTGAGAAACATCAGAAATCTGTGTTTACAAATCAGAATATTGATTGTGGCCACAAATAAGAATTTGGATTGATCACAGTGTTAATACATCTTGTCATTGACCATAAAAGGTTCCGGTATGACACGTTTAAGTCAGTTTTTCTTTAGCTCTCAGTATTGTTAGACTTGACTTTGCCTTATTGATTACTATGGAGTTTCTTTAGCTTATGTTAACTTTGGGGGGCATCCCACACTACACTGCTCAGGTTTGGTATTGCTTATCCAAAATGCCTGGGACCAGAAGTTTATTGGATTTCAAGTATTTTTGGATTTTGGAATATTTGCATATACGTAATGAGATCACCTAGAGATGAAACCTAAGTCTAAAGAAAAAAATTATTTATTTTTTTAAGAGTCAGGTGTTGGGTCATTGCTGGTAGACCCGGTCCTAGATAGAGCTGACAGGGAAACGACACTGGGGGAAATGAAGATAATTTACACATTTAAGACATAGAATCTGAGATTGACTGGAGAAAGGCCAACATTATCTCATGCCAAGTGGCAGACTGGGAAAATGCAGCAGCTCTCTGGCTTCTCTTCACAAGACTTTTATTGATTTCTAACAAAAGTGCATATGTAAAATGTAAAAATGCCAAAAGATGGGGTTAAAAGAATCCCAAGTCCACAGGAAGACTGGCTGGAAAGAGAAGCTGGGTAAAAAAGGTAGGAGGTTGTTAACAAATAGCAGATAGCATATTTAGAAAGAGGGAAAACTGGAAAACCAGTTCTGTCCATGTAGGGGAAGTAAGCCGGGTTCCTTCTGTGCTTCAGTCCTATCCCACCTGTTGACTCTGGGTACACTCCAGGCTCTTTTCATTCCATGGTCTTGATGAACCCCCAGGAATCACTTGGGCTTTCCCCTGGGTACCCTGATTGAGGTGGGGCTTTCCACTGAGAAGTCAAGTCTGTCTACCTCCCACAACTAGGGTCATCCTCTGTTGCCCAAATGGAATGCAGTGGCATGATCACTGTTCATCTCCCTGTACCCTCCCTCAAATTCCTGAGTTCATAGGATTCTCCTGCTTCAGCTAGAACTACAGGTGAAACCCACCACAATTGGTGGGTTTTAAATTTTTAAAAATTTAAATTTTTAAAAAATTTTTTTAGAGATGGAGTCTTACTGTGTTGCGACTCCTGGCCTCCAGTGATCCTCTCATCTCAGCCTTCTAAAGTGCTGGGATAATAGGATGTGAGGCGCCACACTCAGTTTGTTTCTTACATACAAACCAGGAAGTTAATTTTAGGCAGTATTCTTAATTTTGTCCATAAAATAAAGTTTCTACTTCCACTCATCATATGAATATACTACACTTGTAGTATAGTGTTGGTACTTAAAAGTTTTAGATGTTGGAATATTTTGGTTTAGGGATGCCCAACCCATATCTTTAAAATCACACTTTGATAGATGTATTAGATTTTATAGGAAAAAAAAATCTATGACATGAATAAAATAGTGTTGTTTGCCAGTAGTGGCAAGTTTATTACTGCTGTTTGGGAAATATAGGTTAGGTTGATTTACATTAGAATAAATTTTATGCTATTGTATTTTTTTCATGAAAGAAGACTGACTAGAAGTTTAAAATTAATCTAAACTTTTTTTTTTTTCTTGAGACAGTCTCAGGCTCTTGCCCTGGGTGGAGTGCTGTGGTGTCAAAGCTCACAGCAACCTCCAGATCTTGGGCTCAAGTGATCCTTTTGCCTCAAGTGTTTCTAATTTTAGTAGAAATGGGGTTTCACTTTTGCTCAAGCTGGTCTTGAGCTCAAGAGCTCAAGCAGTCCACTTGCCTTGGCCTCCCAGAGTGCTAGGATTACAGGCATGAGCCACCACACCCAGCCAGTTCTCAAACTTCTTGGTTTCTGGATTGCTTTACACGTTTAAAAATTATTGATGACTTCAAAGAGCTTTTGTTGAGGTTATATGAGTATGTACCATATTAGAAATTAAAACAAAGTTTAATTCGTTATAGAGAGAAGAGGACCTTATTTTACGTTTTTTACAATTGCTTTTAATGTTCAATGTAGGGAGAAGAATGGTAGTTTTTATGTTGTGTAAATTTTTAAAATTTTCTTCTTTGTAGAGAATGCTTTGATTCCCACATTTGTTCTGCATTTTATCTCTTAAATAAAGCTCTTTTAATAAAAGTGTTAGGAGAACCTGTCTTTGTATGACTAAGTGATAAGGGAGAGATATGTTAACATTTTCAGATAATTGTGGATATTTTTTGATATTACAGTAAAAGTTAATGGTAGTATCTTAAAAGTACTCTTTTTTGCATTACAATTCATTCCTCCACCTTGAACTTTTACTCATGCATGGTTTTGTAATGTAATGTATGAATCAGTAGAAAAACATCAATCCATCAACATAATCATATTATCTAAATGTTAATGTATTTTATTACAGAAAGTAAAAAAGAAGTCATAATTCTTAATATTGATCTCATTAGAAAATGTCTGCCAAATATATAATTGTCAATAGTTAAAGTTTGTCAGGAAGTAGTAAAGGAAGAACCTTGTTTTATGAAAAAGTGGCTCATTTGGCATATACCCAGTCACAAATATTTTTTCTTGAAATAATCATAATCAGAATGCAGAGTGCTTTATGCATAAAAAAGCATGTATCTAAGATGTATTAAAAATAATAATTTTTACTAATTTATCCAGTTACTTATAATTGAAAAACATTTTGGGGGGGGCACTCTCAAGGTATTGCCCTTGGTAGAGTGCCATGGCATCACAGCAACCTCAAACTCTTGGGCTTACGTGATTTCTTGCCTCAGCCTTCCAAGTAGCTGGGACTACAGGCACCCACCATAACACCTATTTTTTTTGGTTGATGAAGTTGTCATTGTTTTAGCTGGCCTGGGCTGGGTTTGAACCCACCAGTCTCGGTGTATGTGGCCATCACCCTACCCACTGAGCTACGGGTGCTACCTGTAATTGAAATTTTTAAACTGAAGTTTCATGCATGTGCCAAATTCAGTGGTTATTAGGAAAAATTGGGTGCAAGTACCTTGATATGTGCAGAAACACTATGAGACTTTTCTCAGCTATTACTTTTGCACCATCAAATGTAGTGAATATTGACATAATAAAAAGCCTCATGAGATTGTAGTATATTATTTATTTATTTATTTATTTTTTGAAACTCACTGTATCAGCCTCAGTAGAGTACTGTGGCGTCACAGCTCACAGCAACCTCAAACTCTTAGGCTTCAGTGATTTTCTTGCCTGATTCTCCCCAAGTAGCTGGGACTACAGGCGCCCGCCACAATGCCTGGCTATTTTTTTGTTGCAATTGTCATTGTTTGGCAGGCCCAGGCTGGGTTCGAACCTGCCAGCTCTGGTGTATGTGGCTGGCACCTTAGCCACTGAAACTAAGGTGCTAAGCCAAGATCCTAGTATTATAATTATATCTTAGTGTTAATAAAAGTGTGCATTAGTGTGTTTTTGTTTGTTTTTAAGAGACAGGGTTTCACTCTGTGGCCCAGGCTGGAGTGCAGTGACATGATCATAGCTCTCTGGAGCTTCAAAAACTCCTGGGCTCAAGTGATCTCCTACCTCAGCTTGGGACCACCACCCCTGGCTAATTTTTCTTTTTTTTTTTTAAATGAGACCTTGTCCCATTCTATTGCCCAGGCTGCTGAACTGCTAACCCAGGCAGTCCTCCCAAATTGTTAGGATTATCACACTTGACCCATGTTGCCCAGCCATGAAATAGTTTTGACTTTGTGCACTTCCTGAAAGAGTCTTGGGCATCCTTAGTACTCCATTATGTATACGGGGTGTCCATAAAGTTTGTGTGCAATTTACTAAGTTAAACTACTTTAAATTGCACATGAACTTTATGTTCACCCTGTACTTTCAGACCTGCTGTAATAATGGAGAGATCTTTTGGTCTTAGGTTCTGGGAATCAGCTATACTTTGCTTACTTTCTTGGTCATCTGTTAAGTACACTTGAATAAGAACTTTTTGGGCATACAGAAATGTAATTATTTTCATGGAAAGACACATAATCTTACAAACATTATATAATGATAAGTTATAATAAATCTTGTCTTTTGGTGGGCTGATACAGGAGGATTGCTAGAGCCCAGGAGTTAGAGGTTGTAGTGAACTTTGATGATGTCACTGTACTCTACCCTTGGGCAGTAGAGCAAGACTCTGTCTTGAAAAGAAAAGAAAAATATAACCTTGCCTTTTGGATGCTTCAATTATTGGACTTACTGAAGAATGGAGGTACCTTGTGAAGGTGAAAATTTACAGAATTTTATAGGCTAGTTCAACTAATTATATTACTGTGACTTAGTTAATAGCTGTTTGCTTCAGTTTTATCATCTCTAAAATGGTATAACAGTAGACTTACCTCAACAGGTTGAATTAAATAAAAACTGAGGTTTTGTTATAATTTTATTTTACTACACTGCAATCTTTCAAGATATCGATTAGAAATAAGTTGTTTTAGCTTAAATCATAACACTTAATTTTTGGTAAAAGACTTTAAAATTTGTTAAAAATATCACATTATGTGCTAGTTCTAATTTAAATTACATTCTAATTCGAAATACATTAAAACTAATAAAAGAAGTGAGGGCCTTGTGCATTGCTTTTTGAGTGGGGACATAGTTGTAATGAACTTCAGGTGACTTTATTAATACTTGATAGATCAAATGGTAGTGAAAAATGACAGTCTTTCAATTTACAGAATATCTTAATCTCTACCTCTTTTGCATTTTAATAGACACATGTAGCAGTGGATTTCTAGAAGGTAACGGCAACTTGAAGACATGAATAGGAAGCTGAAACCTTATTTTGCTCCTTCTAAAATAGTTATGAGATGATTTGTCATCCAAATATACTCTTATTTCATAAGCTCAAGAGAAGTAAAGCTGGGTAAAATAGTATTCAGTAATCTTTAAGACATTGTCAGTATTACTAAGTACTTTTGTGTATGTGGTGAAAACTGCAACATACATGAATTAGTATTTTAATATGGTAACATGTTGGATTAGCATGGCATTCTAAGGCTTTATGATTATCTCATTTACAGAAAGATATTTTATGAACCAGTAGTCACCTGCCAAAAAGGGGTGGAGTCAGGAACTGACCCCAAGGAAGTGGTTTTTGCTCATCAGGTTAAGGCAGACAACCAAACATACAAAAACAATCATTCTGTGGGTGGGATGAGTCCCTGAGCCCCCCTCCTTCCCATTGGTACTTGACTGTTAAATTGTAGCATAGGAAGGGTAATATTTTTTAATATTTTTTTCTTAATACTGATATTCTTGTAAAAAGTTTTCTGTGAAATTCTCTTAATAATGAAAATTAATTTAATAATACATATTCAACTTTATGAATAATAATGCTAAACATTATAAAGAGCTGAAGATACAAAGATAGTCTATGTTCTTTTTCCCTGCCAGTGAATCATAGGCCTTTAGTTATTCAGTGCTGGGAGTAGATAGAGATATTTGAAAATTGAGGTCTCAGAACATTGAGAGTATAATAATTACCCTGTATTACCAGTTAGACATTATATTTCTATCCATTCTTAGTGAAAGCAAATCCAAAAATAAAAATACAAATTAAACCCATTCCTCCCCCCTCAAAGGTCCTAATATCTACTGTTACAGATACCTGCCTAGATACTATAGATAACATATATATAGCTGGAAAATTTTGAATGTGTTGAAAAGCATCTTCCTTTATCAGTAGGTTCTATGTAGTGATGAACTGGCAGCTTGGTTTGGTTTATTAAAAACTAATGATAAGTGTTATTTTAAAATAATTTTTATCAAATAGCCAGTAGCCAGTTGTATTTCATAGCATAGCTTTCTTTTTTGCTGGTCAGTAATATCTCTTAGTAGTTAAAAGTTTTATGGGAAGAAGTTTATTTTTAGGAAAGTTAAAAACCAGTGTTTAAAGATGTGGCTTTTACATTTTTTTTTTAAAGTAAAGTTTTATTGGAAGGTTCCTTTTTTTTTTTTTTTTTTAAGAGACAGAGTCTCACTTTATTGCCCTTGGTAGAGTACTGTGGCATCACAGCTCACAGTTCACAGCAACCTCCAACTCCTGGGCTTGGGCAATTCTCTTGCCTCAGCCTACCGAGTAGCTGGGACTACAGGCACCCGCCACAATGCCTAGCTGTTTTTTGTTGCAGTTTGGCTGGAGCAGTGTTCGAACCTGCCACCCTGGTATATGGGGCCAGTACCCTACCCACTGAGCCACAGGTGCCGCTGTGGCATTTACATTTTTTAAATAATGTGACAAAGCAATTCTTTCCTATGGTTGTGTTTTTGTGGTACCACAGCTTCATTTATTGTACCATAACTTCATTAAAGATTATTTTTGGGAATCTCCATTTAGGTTAGATGGGTAAGTTTTTGGTTTTGTTTCTTTTTTTAAGGAACCATTTGCTGCTTAATGGCATAGTCTTGTCATTCCTTTATTTCCAGCGATTATAGGTATTTTTCACTGGTATTTTGTATTATTAAATGGAATTTTCAATGAACATTTAGGTTTTAGTAAGATTACTTTTCAGAAGTATAATTGTGCTTTCTTTAAACATAGCTGCTTTTGTCTTATAGAATGTTTTTCCTGATTGCTACATACAGTATACTCATCTGTCTGAGTTAAAATTGCAATTTTAATATGTTATCTCAAGTAATTTCACCTAGAGATTTCATTGAAGTTAATTCTTTATAACTATTATTGGTAAATGAAGACTTGTTAGGAAGCTATTCTTATAATGAAATTTCAAACATTTTCAACATTTATATGACGTGTGCTGTAGTTAACCTCAAGGACTCATTACTTTAAAACTTGTCAACTGTGTAATACTTTCATATAGGTTTTTAAGTCACATTGTTAAAGCAGTGTTATGTCAGTCTTATGCCAAACTTTCAGTAATTTCTTGTTTGGTATAGAGACTTTTATGGGTATCTATAGCCTCTGGATGAAATTTAAGCATTCTTGAATAGTTGAATAAAAATACAAGAATGAATTACAATTTTTAAATGGTGAAAATTATCTGTTCCTTTATTTTTAGCTTACTGCACTAAAGCTCTATGCATTGTATATTTGAGAATATTTCAATATAAGCAGTGGTTACAGTCATTTCTATTTTAAGACCAGTGACCTAAGAGGAAAAAATAATTGGCCCCAGTGGTTATTATTACTAGATTTTTTTAATGCTTAAAATTTAGGTACATGTCTTTGATTTTTTGGAATACAAATATTAAAAATAATTTGCAATTAATATCACATAATCTGATTCACTGAAAACCTAATCTTGCACTGTATATTGGGTATTCTAACCATTTGTTTTATATATATATATATATATGGCCTGGGAGACTGAAGTTTCTTTTCAGTGTTCTTGTTAAGTAAATGATAATGGAAAATTTGAAAAATTTAAGTGGACAATTATGTCCAGTCTCATTCTTTTCTTTTTGATTTTAGATGGGAAGTGTAAAGTCATAAGATCGATAGGTTGACTGTGACAACTATGTTTACTTACAGAGAGAACAGGAAATGAGAATGGGTGATATGGGTCCCCGTGGAGCAATAAACATGGGAGGTAGGGATTTGAAGCAAAAGGCTTCTGTAACTTCCTTGTAATTCTTTGGGGGACTGTATATGGTGTTTGTGGTATCTACATATCAGTAAGAAACCAAAATATGAATCAGTCACTTGGTAAAGGTGAAATCTCTTACATTTGTTATGTTGAAATAAGACACAATTATATTGAACGTATATGTACAGGAAGAAAAATTTTATTTTGTGTTTTTGAAGGCTAGAGAGATGTTATTCCTTGACAGATTTTATGAAAGGAATTTATAAGTCAGGTTTTGCTATAGTCCTAAACTAGTTTAGTCATTGCATAGTGTAATACAACTCTGTTATGCTTTTAAAATCAAGTTTTATACCTTCAAATTGGCTTTTTTCCCCTGGGAATTATTAGTTTTTGAGTTGTTTTTAAACTTTTTTAGCACATTTTATAGAATTTCTATTTTATACTAGCTTTTTGTATAACTTTGAAGCTGTTAATCACTTTGCTGAATATTTAACATTTTCCCCTTAATTCTACAGTATTGTGCAAAGTAATATACTGTTGAGAGACCTCTGTGACTTGTCTAGGAAGTAAGATGTGTCTTACTAATGCATGTTTTATAGAATTCATGTAAAGTTTTAAAGATACCTATATTAGCAACTTTAATAATTGATTGGCTTATATGGTAGGATTGTTAGGGAAGTAGTACCAAGTAAAATAAATTGAGGGAAAAATAAGTGTAGAGTAGCTTAGGTCTTAGTAAAATTGAAATTTGTAATACCGTACAATCAAAAATTGGATAATGAATTAAATCTTATGTATATATTCATTTCACATTAAATTGCCCCATGAAAGTTGTCATGAATATGTGAAATGAAACTGAAAACATGTAATGTGGAATTAAAATTTTCCATGATCAACTTGTTTTTGAAAATATCCTGATGCCAGTTCTTCAGATAATCTGAAATCATTTATTGCTATTTACTTGGTCACTTTTCTACCAACAAGTAGTTTTTTGAGTATCTCTGGTAAACAAAGAGATCTTAATTGTGATGTTAGTACAATGAGTACACGAAATAATTAGTGAACCAAGAGTAGCATGTAAGTTGTGAATTATGAAGTGAAGTTGAGTATATAACAATGTATTAGTGGTTTGTCTTTTTTCAGAGTAAATTTTGGGATGTTTTATAAGGTAATCCATGTGATTTTCAGATTTGGAAGAGTGAGGTTATTGTGGATTATAGGCCATTAGAAAGGCCATTATTATTATTAGATTGTCATTAACATCAGAACTAAGTTTTAAAATAGTATAAAACGTAAAATCATTTCTGAGGTTCAGAGATATCCCCAAAACATTCTTGTTTCCTTAATTAGCAACTTTATCAGAAATATGAGATTATACTTGTAGATTCCTTATAGTTAGATTCAAGAGAATTTGAAGTTTTTATGACATTATTCACCAGAGAACCATCCATTTTAATTTTCTTTAGTCTTCTTTCAATGTGAGACATTATAAAAAGGTTTCCTGAAATTATTATCATCCTGTTGGGTTGGTTTTGAGTGGGTAAAATGTCATATCCCATCAAGTTACACTGAAGGAATGTTTCAGTAGATTTTCAGATGTGTCATTAGTTTATATGGCAACTAAAGCTACTTTCAGTTACCAGATAATGCTAGCATTCATTAGTTTAGTTGTAGTTGTATAGCAAAAGAATAAAAATAAGACTCTGAGTTAACTGCTGATAATTGGAAATACTACTTTTATTTTTTTATACTCATAGTTGTTTTATGGGCACATTCCAAACTCACAAGTGTAGCAGTTATGTTCTGAGAGAGAGAGAAATTTATCCTTAATTTGTTTCTTTTGGAGGAAAATAAGGGTAAGACACCTCCTTAGATACTGTTCTCTTTCATTTCTAGATTGTAGGAATTATTAAAAATGGATATTTATAGCTATACTGAGGAAATTCAAATGTTCAAATTCAAATTCAAATTCAATGTTGGATAAAGAGTAAATCAGCAAGAACATTTGAGATTAAAAAAAAATAATTCCTGGGCAGCGCCTGTGGCTCAAAGGAGTAGGGTGCTGGCCCCATATGTTGGAGGTGGTGGGTTCAAACCCAGCCCTGGCCAAAAAACTGGAAAAAAAAATTTACTTTCTATGAAGTTGCAAGGTTACTGTTCAAAGAACAGAGGTATGATGGCCCCTGGTAGAAAATGAGAAACTTTGTCTCAGCTGCTCCTTGGACTGAGCCATATACATACAGAAGTCTGCATTAGGGATTATGTAGAGTTATGGATTCCACTCCTTTTATAATGTTTGTTTCAGAAATTGAGTTCTGAAGGAAACTCAGGAAATTGACCTACTTAATGAAATACTGGAAGAAACCTCTAAATTAGAATTAGTCTTATGTTGTGCATTTTTGATAATATGAACACTTAGGAAAAAATTCCAAGAAAATACCCAAACGTGTTGTATTTGTGACCACCATATATATGGTATTACAGCTCTAACACTATTACAGTTAAATATGAGCTGGGTGGATAACTTGTGGATGAAAAAATTTGAAGTGTATCTGATTGTTCCCATTTCCAGAATGTGAGCATGTTGAAACAGTCCAGATAGCTGGATTAATATTTTGTCTATACACTCATTTGGCTGCACTTGCTTTTGAAAATAAGCTTTGTCATGAGGAATCATTTTAATTTTTTTGTTTAGATTGTATTTTTCAATATAAAGTTGCAGAATACCTCATATAATTTTCATAGTGGGGGTATTTAATAAATATACATAAAAGCCAAGAGTAATTATAGTGATCTTTATTTTGTGCTGATGTTCTTGGCCATGACTTTGAAACAATGAAGTGGTTTCCTAAGTGCTAATTCTTTTTTCATTTAAATAGGTAGAGTGCAGTCATCATTGTTAGGGATTATTTGGTTCAAAGCAGACTATAGCAAATAGTGACGATATTTTAAAATTTTCAAACTGTTAGTCTTAAAGGTCCTAAAATAATAGTTTTATGTACATTTGTTTTGAGGATGAACATCATAGGATGTAGGTATTCTCTGTTGCAGAGTAGATAATATGTCCCATTGTTAAATGATTTTAATGCTAATGGTCTTGCTATATAGATTGCATAAGTATTGTTAAGTTTTTAATGTTTATTAAACTAAGATAGGACAGCTCTAAGTATAGATTGTTTTACATAGATGCGTTTAGCCCAGCACCTGCTGGTAACCAAGGTCCTCCTCCAATGATGGGTATGAATATGAACAACAGAGGAACTATACCTGGCCCACCAATGGGTCCTGGTCCTGCCATGGGACCAGAAGGAGCTGCAAATATGGGAACTCCAATGATGCCAGATAATGGAGCAGTGGTAATGTATCATAAACATTATTTTGATTATATACAGTAATATACACTTATGCCCCAAAGATAACTTCACACTTAATAATTTAGCATTGTTTGTTTTAGCAGTAGCAATCAGTAGCCAACAAAGAAAATGATTTTGTGACGTTATATGTTTATTTATAAGAAGTAATTTTTAAGTTACCCACAAGTACCAGTAAGGATTACTACCCATGACATGCTGTGGTGTACCCCATGTTAGTGTTTTCCAGTCATTTGTATCCACCTTTTATGAGCGTTTGATGTAATGGTCAAGTATTTTATTATTATGTTCTTTTCCTGTGTGGACTCCTTACCTTTGGTGGGGACAAAACTCTAAATATGTGTAAAAATTTAACTGTATATAATTAATACCAAAGTTTTTGTGTATATTCTTTACAGCTACATCCTTTTCACAGACTTGCTAATTACATTTGTAATTAAATTTAAAGTAGACATATTTTCTTCTTGATCTGAGAGTGTGAAGATATCTTTGTTTGGGTTAAGTACTACGAAAACAAGATTTTTCAGTTGTAGTTTTTATATTTTATTATCAGTAGCAAGAATGATACCTTTTATCATTTTCCTAAAAGTCCTTCACTATGTAAATGGTGCTTTATATAGGCAAAATAGTTTCTCACTTAGTGTTTGTTAATTTTGTTCTAAATAACATTTAGAAAGAAAAACTGGTTGATTTCATATTTTGAAAAGGCAGTTATTTTAAAACTGCCATATCAAATCTTAAGATTCTATTGCTGCTAGAAAAAGCACTGCCAGTTAAACTCAGATATGCCATCAGTTGTAAATCTATCGTGATTGTTATAAACAGTACATCATACATCTTAGAATTGATAAATGCAATGCTTATGTTTTAATTTGCTTTTCATTCAGTCTTTTGGGAAAAAATGGATATGCTAACAGTTGGGAAGTTTAAATGATAGTTTGAACAAGGAGATAAAGAGGCAATGTGTATTTATTATGAACAGATGGCACATGATAACAGCTAGTTATTTGTTTCCTTCATTACAGGCTTTATTTTATAGTAAAATGTCTGAACGCTAGTACAGAATTAACACTACTTTGGTTAAATTTTTGCATAGCATGTAATCAGTAGTAACTTAGAAGTAACATTAACGTTTTTCTACCCGCTTCTTGCAGTTGCAAAGTTTATTTAAATATCATTCTCGGTCTTTTCTGCATTCTCATTTTACTGCTGTACTTTAGGGAGTTGTATTATGTGTGGTTATTATGTTTTTCAAAATAATTTGATACAGTACATATTACTGAGTTTTAAAGCTTAATCTATTTTCTCAATAATAATCTTTCAAGGAAAATACCTCAAACGTTTCCATATTGAAATCTTAATTCTTTGAGTGTTTGTACTAGGGCTTTCTATGTTAAAAATTTTAGACTGTTGTCTTTTAAAAAGAGAATGTGATGCTGCTCCCCAGTTTTATTTCTCTGATTTAAGAAAACAAAGTTTCACAGCATAGTTTTCTTGCAATGTAAGTTTTTAGAAAAGGCAGTCAGAGCATTGCTGTAATACTGATTTGGCTTAATATGGCATTTGCTTATCCAATAAAATCAGTTTTTTTCATGAAATTGGGGCATAGCATTAGTATATGTAAATCTTCAGATGCTGCATTTAAAATAAAAAACATAGTAACTAATTCAATTGCTCCTTTCTTCCTTCTATGTATGATCCTGATTCTGCTGGACTTTCTGCTGAACTTCATGACACCACCACTTGGGATTTTGCCAATTTTTCTTGTCACTTATATTTGGCGTGTTCCAAATGGACTTCATATTTATTATGTGGTATTATAGCACAATGATAGATTTCCCCAAGGACCACCATCTCAGATGGGCTCACCTATGGGGAGTAGAACAGGTTCTGAAACCCCTCAAGCGCCGATGAGTGGTGTGGGTCCTGTGAGTGGTGGTCCTGGTGGCTTTGGTAGAGGAAGTCAAGGGGGCAACTTTGAAGGCCCTAATAAGCGTCGTAGATACTAAACATTCTTTTATTCCTGGCTATACAGAAGAAAAAAGTCAGTGGTATGCCTTTATACTTTTATCTGTTACCTGGAAGAAATGATTTTATTGTTAATGTATGTAGACTTAAAATTTTTTTTGTAAAACCTGAGGTTTTTTGTATTTTTCTTTATTATAAGCCTTGTAGATTAGAATGGTAATGATGATGGTCATCATTTTCAATGTTAAAATGTGTTTGTGACTTTAGCTAAATACAAGTATGCCATAGTACTGTGAAATTTATGTAGTTACTTAATCTCAATAAAGAAATCATTTTGGATAATTTAAAAATGTTATTAGTGGTATTCTCTTATGGTCTTACTAAACTCTGCTGTAACAGTAATATTTCAGTTGTTTTAACTAATCCTAATCCTTTAAAAATAAAGATTTTGCCTTTTAGTTTGTGCAAATAGCCCTAAAGGTACATGCTTAATGAAAGCTAATAACCGGGTAGATAGAGCAGTATATTTGGGAGTGGGTGGGTATGGGAGTTTAATTTGTATAAGCCATTAATGTTCTGTGAAATCAGAGTTGCTGCCTACGTTTCATATAGATTCTGAATATTCAAATATTCTAAGAAGGATTATTAAGGATTCCTTTGCCCTGTGCTGATTTTTCCAAATAAATCTTTTGAATCTTGAAAAAAACTGTTTGAAGGCAAATCTGTTTTGCTTAATGTCTAGTTTTAATCTATATCTATCTGTCCACTATTGTATAGTTAGTGTTAAATTTTCTCTAAATCAATACTGTTTAGTTGCCTGTTAATTAAGAATTAGCTCTGCATTCTTGGTGAATTAGACATTACTTGAAAACATAGGTTTCTAGAATTATTGAAAAACATCTTGACTCTGCATTCTCGTAAATATCTCTCCATAGTTTGGTCTCTTTAGTATAAAACTTGAATGATAGGCTGGGACTGTCTCCAAGAACTTTGGTCAGGTGGTGATCTGTAAAAGCAGATGAGAATGAACTTGAATGAGTATGGTCATAGGAATCTGCTTGGATCCTTCTATCAAATGCCTGTCTTGAATTTTGATTTTCAATGGTTGGGAAACTGATTTTATCACATTTTAATGTTTATTTCAAAGCAAAGTCATAGATACACTTAAGAATTTGTATATTGGTTGTGTGTTTATTTAAAGTATTTATTATACTTAAGGAATGATACATTTAACTTATGCCACAAAGCTGAATCATCAGCCAATGATCATAGAACATAGTTATTTCTCACATAATCTTTCAGTGTATGAGTATCATTGTGCTATTTAAAACAAATAGTATATAAGTAGTACCTTTTATTTTTCATTGTTTCTCTTTTTGCTGGAAAGCATATTTTGGAAAAATAAATTTGGTTAAAGTCTTACATAAGACTTTATGATTATAATTGGTTATAATAAAGCATAATTGAGATACATTCTTTGTACCAGTTAAATTTCTCGTGTACTATTTCATGTTCTATTTTTTTACGCAACAGAGTGGATGGAATTGTTTTCTAGAATTTGCACTATCTATAGGCTTTTGTTTTTGGCAAATATTTGAAAATAATGATTTGGAGGTTGTAAAATAACAGTCAAAAATTATATACATCTTTCTTGAGTACAGGGTGATAGAGACTGGAATTTGCCTTATTTGTGATGTTAATTGGGGTGTGGAGCATCTTAATGTTAACTACAATTTTTAAGTAATGTATATTCACTTACATCTACTCCCCCCCCCCATCTTTATTCATATAATTCTTAGGTAATTTTTAGCATCGTATTTCACTTCAAAGCTGAATTAAGATTGGGAGAAACTGGATTATTTGTTAATACCAACCTACTTTTGGCCAAGGCTGTGAAATTCTGTATGATTCATTCAAGAATGTTTGAAAGCCAGTGCACAAAGAGATCTCTTATTCTCCTGAACATTTTAGTGTCCAGGCTCAACTCTGGTTCCACGAATAGAATTCTACACAGCTTTTTTCCAGCGTCAAGAAAATCCTTGTTCCAGTACTTACAAGTTTACCCTGGGAACAGTCAGCTTCTGTGTGACAGTCAAGTGGAGCATCTCTGAACTCCTAGTTATTTAGTTCTTAGTGGTTTTTGTATAGTTTTGTTTAGTGTTTTTGTATAGTTAAATTTTGTAGCTGGTTTAGTCAGTTTTTTTTCTTGTACGTTAGTATACCAAGGACAATTTTTGAATGTCATTTGCTTAAAGTGGTAGATATAAAAAAAAGTTCAATAATATTAGCTTTCTAAATTTAAGTGTGACATCATATCTACTATAACTTTTTCCATAAAAAGGTAATGTGAAACAAGTTCAATATTATAGCATCACAATATTAAGGTTTTTTTTGTGCCATGATTTGAAATATTATTATGAGTTTTATAGTCTTCATGACGTACAATTCATAATGCTATTTTGTAATTAAACATGCATTAAATAAATGAACACCATTTTTCTAATTATTCTAGCACTGTATTTTTGTCAGAACTTTCCTTCTATTTTTATTTCTTTGAAAATAATGCAGTGGGCTCGGCACCTATAGCTCAACCGGCTAAGGCGCCAGCCACGTACACCTAAGGTGGCGGGTTCGAATCCCCAGCCCGG
>NW_003852501.1:2163287-2201515 GCF_000181295.1 Otolemur garnettii
CCGCCCAGGGGGACAGCTTGAGGCTCTGTCTCAAAAAAAAAAAAAAAAAAAAATAGAAATAGGAATTATCAATAAGGGCAGTGAATGAAACTTTGGCTATTGTTTATCAGACATTAATTAAAATCATATCTTTATAGTTTATTTAGAAACATACTTGTTCACTATTTAAGTAACTTTATATATAAAGTCTGTAATAATAGTTAAGTATCAATGTGAATGATTAATAATCACTAATGAATTTAGATTATGTTGATAATTATGACATTCTGAATGAGAAAAAGGACATAAATGTGTGATTGAAATAAGTTTTTTGGAAGAATGTGGTCAGATGTATGGTAAAAGTTTGAAAAGGTTGAAATTTAGTGTTAAATGGTATTAGTCAAAAATATAAAGGGCCAGATCACTTTGAAAATTAGCAAAAGTTACCTAAAGAGTATGGGGTATTTGTTTTTGTGTGTGTCTGTTAGTAATTTTTTACAAAATGTAACATATTAAACTATATTCATGAAGTATGAGAAGATACTGGTGATCTAAAAAGTCAGACTTCTTATTTTCAAGAATAAGACAATGAATACCCAATTATAAAGTTTCCTAATTTAAAAGTTCATGGTTTCTTTTGTGTGGCTAGATATATATAGGCATGGACTTTTTCAGGGGTTGGAAATTTATTTCAGAGAAGTGGCAGGCTTCATATTATTTCCCCTCCTAAGTACTTCAACATACATCTCTAAAAATAAGAACAATTTTAGTTCGATGTTATACCAGGCAATTTTCTCGTCAAATCAAAAGTCAGTCTCTTAATTTATGGGTTTATTTGATCATATGCAAGTATGTATATAAACTGGGTCAAGCCTTCTACTTTTAATACCATTATTTCATTTCCAGCAGCCTTCATAACTGAATTTTTAAAAATAGGAAATCATTTTATTGTGTTCACTTCACATGTTTTTTTCTGGAGATGTAAATGAAGTTTGCATACTGTTTCCCAAATGTATGTCCATCAAGTAATTTATAGAAAGTTATTCCACAGAAATATTGAATAATTGGCAGAAAAATTTTCATGCTATATCTGATCTTTAAGTCTGGATTTTTAAACAGTGTCAAAAGCGTGTTGTAAAAACAGTTTAAACATTTTTTTTTAATTACTGAAGACCCGACCTATGTTAACTTCTGATTTTATTTGACCTTTTTCCTGTAAAACCATGTTTAGTTTATACTTTATCTCTAAAGAGGTTCCTCTTTATTGTTTGATTTTACTATTTATTTAGCTGGTGAAATCAGCATTATGTATTTTCTATGTTTTATGACTTTTTATTTCTTTTGGAGTAATAGAAATTCATAATTTCCAAGTTGAGGAAACTCAGATTCTTTGTTAGGTATTCTTTGTCAGAGTTTTCTAAGTACACTTACACATTTAAAAAAAATCTTTTGCTTTGTGGATTGAATCACTATCATCATTACCGGCTCCCCCCTATAGATATTTTATTGGAATAATTTGTCAGAATTAATTTTTTCTTTCAACTTGTCTTTCTGATTTAAAGAAATGAATGTCAAAAGAGATGGTATTCTGTTTGCATGTGTAAACACAATTTTAGTTCTGTCTCATGGAATATAATCACCCAAATTTTATGTGAGGCACTTCATTCTCAAAATTAAGACTAGGATTAAGTGTATTTTAGTGAAAGTGTGCCTAGTTTGAATGCATGGAGCTGTTCCTTAAATATAGGGTCCTGCATTGCATTGATAGTAATATAAGTACACCTTATTTTTCACAAATGCTGTCTATAAGTGGTTTGTTGGTGGTGTTGGTGATGTTAGAACTGATATTTTAATGTAAATTTAATCTAAAATTTTATTTATTCAAGTGTTTATCTAAAACTTTTTCAAATACTGTCGTGAGAGACAACTTTACATTTATGTATTGTATTATCTTATTAAGGTAGAATTTATGCGTATATGAGCTAGGGTCAAATACTTAAATGAGTAGCCATAGTCATTGTGTTTTATCTTCTTTCTCTGACTAGATCTCTAATATATACCCTTTCTTTTTCTAGCTTCTTTTATGCAAAAGGACATTGTATGTTTGTCAACAAACCAGACTTTTGTGAATGTGAATGACTTATGTTTTTGGTTTTGGAAAAACTTTGTAAATATAACCCTGGGCTTATTAACTTTTTCAAGTTTGCACAAGTTACCTACATTTTTATGCTTATTTAAATTTTTGGCTAATTATATTATCTCATACTTGAAAACTGAAAATATCTTAGTGTACATTTTGCCAGAATGATTATAATTTTTCTTGGGTGGTTTTACATTAATTAGATAATGTGAATCGTTTCCGTCCTTAGATTTAAATGTGTCTGGTGTTTTTATTTAATGAGAAACGCGTAGACAATATTATGTACTTATGCTATGTGACATTTAGTAATTTCTGACCTTTTTTGTTTTGGAGGCAATCATGAGTAACTTGGTCAGTGGTTACTTTATTAATTCTTTGAATTGATTAGAACTTTTTGTATGCTCTCATACTTAAACATTTATGATTTTGAAAAGTATAGGAATCTGAAAATGATAATTGTAATAATATTTCATAAACAATTTTCTTAGTCATATAGGTTTGGGGCGGGGTACTATGTCATTTAAGGTTTCACCATTTCCATTAGTTCATCATGTGATATGTCCTGAGAGACTCTACTTACTGTATATTTGGGGACTTTCTTGGGCTTAACATGAAACAGCAGGGAAAAATCTATCCTCTCAATCTGCAGTCCCCAAGCCCCAGGCCATGAACAGGTACCAGGGCTGTGGTCTACCTTTAGGCCTGCCTGTTAGGAACTGAGTGGCTTAGCAGGAGACAAGTGAGCAAACCTTTGTATTTACAGCCTCTCCCCTATCACTCACATCACCACGTAAGTTTCTACTCCTGTTACATCAGCGGCAGCATTAGATGCTCATAGGAGAGCAAATCCTGTGAAGTGTACATGTGAGGGACCTAGGTTGTTCACTCTTTATAAGAATCTAATGCTTGATGATCAGAGGTGGAACTGAGACAGTGGTGCCGGTGCTGGGGATTGGCTGCAAATAAAGATTATTAGCAGAGAGGTTTGACTGCACAGAGACCATAATAAGTCAATTGCTGGTAGACTTATATCAAAACCATCCCTGACCCATTTCTGTGGAAAAATTTGTCTTACCTGAAACCGGTTCTTGTGCCAAAATCGATGGGGACCACTGCTCTAAATTAAGGACAGCAGCCATGTAGGCATCCATTTAACTCACTGGTTCTCAAACTTTAGCATGTATTAGAATCACCTGGGAAGTTCATTATACAGCTTTCTTGTTTCACAGGAATCAGTAGTTCTCAGGTGGAGCCAAGGTATGTGCATTTGTAAGTTCACAGGTGATAGTGCTGCTGCAGTTTGGGGACCTGTCTTGAAGAATCTGTTTTGAAACATTGTTTCTCAAAGGAGACATAGTATTTTTGGCTGTGTGGTCTTTGTTGTTATGGATTGCTATCCCAGTACACTGTAGGTTAAGATCCTTGACCAGTCATTGAGACAATGAAACACAACCCCCACTCCTACGACAGCGTGCTACCTCCCGTGGCCGCCAGCAGACTCTCGCACCACATCCCCCCCGCCATACACACACACACACATTTCTAGCCATTGCCAATTGACAAGCACCTCAAATGTTCATTATTTTTGTCTAGAAAATATAGTAGCTATGGAGGCCCACATAATACAAAAAATATATTGATTATGCTTTCTAGGGTCTTATTTTTGTATTCAGAAACCTAGTTAATTCCAGTGAGCAGAAAATAGGTAGGTGGAACAAATTTTGAAAATGTTGTAAAAATTTTCCACTTAATTGATCCTCATCTGTCACTACTGGTATGAATGATGAAACTGTAATAATCTGTTTTTGTATCAGTGTATTTGCACATGCTTATGCCTGATGGATGAAAGTGCTGGAAAATTCTACAGTTTTGGTGGATTAAAATAATGGCCTTTTCTTTATGTGTAAGTGCCTCTTGTTTTTCTAGATGGAAGATAAAAGTTGATAAATATGTTTTCTAAGACAGTATATTTGCTAATCATAATTTCATTTCCTTTGTAGCTTCAAATATATGTATGTGTGTGTGAATCAAAGTAGTCGGAGAAATACTGTACATTAAAAATTGGTTCATAATGAGAGTACACAGTTGAAATAGTTTTTTAAAATATATGTGACAATAATAGTGCAAAGAAACAATTACCCAATTTTAGTCTTTTTAATTTTAAGAAGTTACGTTTCTAGAACATTTTCTTTGATGTATGTATGTTAAGAATATCTATATATAGGAAACACTTTAAGTATAGAACTTATTTCTGATTGCAATCCAGATAATCACCTGGGTTCCTCTTTGACTCTGCAGAAAAGCTGTATGCACATTCTTAATTTCTGCTTTGCAATATAATGTGCTTAATATATGTCCTGCTGTTTGTGCTATAAGCAGGGGTATCCAACCTGGCCCAAAGGCCCACAGGACTGTTTTGCTTATCTATGATGTCAGACCTTTTTATTTTTGCTCATCAGCTTCCTTTAGTGTCTGTGTATTCAGTGTGTGGTCCTAGAAAACTCTTAAACCCTTCCAGTGTGTGGCAGAAAAGAAAAATGATTGGATGCCCCTTTGGAGATAAGGTAAAGTAAGATGTAGGGAGAGGTTCATACCATGAATTATTGGACCTGTGAGTTGAAAATTTGAATTTCATAATTTGAATTACTTTGGAATTACTTGACTAATAGAGAAGACAACTACTCTATCACAACCAGTTTCTATTTTTTATAGGTCATAAATGTAGCATAGATACACTTGTTAAATAATTTAGCAACATTTAAATTTCTCTCAGCTATATACTGACTTTTATAGTTGGCTAGGTTGACAATAGTTTCTTTCAGTCTGGGCACTGGGGATACCGTTGTGAACACAGTAAACCAATCCTTCATCCCCATGGCATATTTGTTCTAGACCTAGAGGAGCAAACAGTGACATACAGTGGAAATAATCTTACCATGTAGGTATAAGGATAGGGAAAACGGCAGCTAGTATTTTAGATAAGGAGTCTAGAAAATAGCCATCTGAGGTTATAAAAGGGAAAACAATCTGTTTGATTTAGACTGTGCTGGTTAAATAAACTGTGGTGAAGTCAGTAGGTGCAGTAATTCTCTGTCTGGAGCTGCACTGTCCAGGCGTGATCACATGTGGCAGTTGAATCCTTAAGATGAGTGAGATGAGGAACTGAATTTTTAATTTTAATTTTATTGTAACTTAAATTGATTTATTTGTAGAGTATTAAGCACACTTGGAACACTTTTTGCATCTTCAATTTTATGTAATCTAAATACAGATAACTATTTTAGAAGAAAAAATTTTCACCTGAATTAGATTGGCAAATGTAGTATGATGGAAAAAATGTAAAATATCTCAATTTTTTAATATGGTTACATGTTGGGGTGATATTTTGGATATAATGGGTCAATAAAATAAACTATCAAGCTAATTTCACCTGTTGGTTTTCTTTCTTTCATATGGCTTCTAGGAAATTTAAGATTTCACATGTGGTTCACATTATTTTTCTTCTAGAGAACACTAGTCTAGAGAAATAACCATCACATTTTTTTTCTTTTCATGACTGTAGTCCCAGAAGTCTATTGCATACACTGTAATTATGTAATTTATTTGTTACCTTTAAAAGTGAATAATTGTAAGGTTGAACTTTAAAGTTTGTTAAATATATGTTCACTGTTAACTGTCAGTGTGAAGTAAATTTCCTGGTATAATTCCTTTATGTTTGGTATAGTACAAGGAAGAATTTTGAGCACTGTGTTATCAGGAAATAAATTGTCCGTATTAATGTTTACCTACCCTTTCATGTTTGTTACTTTTGTGTTTACTGTTGACTTGATACTGTTCACAAAATTTTAAAACAAATACTTAAGTACTGAAAAGATTTTGTCCTCATACAATATTTCTCTTAAACATTTGTTTCTTGTTTACGTATTTGTATATTTTATTTCATCTAGAATGTCAGAGAGTTATGGACCTTATTATCGTTTAGTAATTCTCATTTCCTAATCCTTATTAAATGTTTTCTTGCTGAATGCACAGAGTTGATTAATGAGGATACAAAAATTAACCAAATATAGTCTCCACTCTCTTGGGATTTGAAGTTGAATGGGTATACGTAAAGCTGTAAGGAAACTGTTTCACCCGGTTATCATAATAAAGGGAATAGAAAATATTCTGAAAACTTAGAAGTAAACATTCACTTATTTGAGGGGGAAACCGAGAAAACTTAACTAAGATGATATATAACCTTTGAGCAGGTCTTAAAGGTGAGTGGATCCATTTTACAGTTGTATTTTTTTGGGAGGGAGAGGGTAAGGAGGGTTGTGGGATGGCAAGATGATGGGGTCACAAGGACTAATGGCAGTGAGTGGAAATCCTGAGAAGCAGCAAGCTGGTTAAGGGGAGGATGGGGAAGGTAAGATGTAGAGAGCACAAAAGTAGAGATAAGATATGTGTTAAGTAGATTTGATCTTCATCTTTTAGGTGACTTGGAGTCAGGACAGTTATTTTAAGTATAAGGGTGACTGATCAAAAGTAATGTTCTAGAAAGCAATCTCCCTCCATGATTTTTAAAAGGATCTTTGGTGATAATGACAGTTGTTCAGATTACAGACCTGAACAATTCAGAAGTAGAGGGAATTTAACTGCGACTAGCATGTGGGGGATAGAGGGAGATAGGTTCTGCAGTGTGTTCCAGGGGGTTCTACTTTGAATGGTGGGTTGAGGGTGTTACTAATAATAATTGAAACACCAAAGGTAAGTGTGTTCTGAATAGATGGTGAGACTGCATAGCTGCTAGGGGAAGGTACTTTCCTTTGGATTTTTTAATATTTTGCTTTTGAGTGCTGGTAGGTGATTCGTTGTGATTTTTTACAACTTTAGAAAACTTTTCTGCCTAATGGTAAATACATTCTCTCTTGAGGAACTCAAGGACTACAAAACCCTCCTAACTTGTCCTAATTTTACTTTTGCTCTTGTAATCTATTTTCCATAAAATAGCCTGTTGTACGGGCGGTGCCTGTGGCTCAGGGGGTAGGACACTGGCCCACGTATACCGAGGCTGGCGGGTTTGAACCCGGGCCAACTAAAACAACAATAGCAGCAACAACAAAAACAAAATAGCGGGGTGTTGTGGTGGACACCTGCAATCCTAGCTACTTGGGAGGCAAGAGAATCACTTAAGCCTAAGAGTTGGAGGTTGCTATGAGCTGTGATGCCACAGCGCTCTACCCAGGGCAGCAACTTGAGACACTCTCTCTCTCTCTCTCTCTCACACACACACACACACACACAAAATAGCCATTGCATCCTTTAAAACATGAAATCATGTCCTGATCCCTTTCCTTTTACAAATGTTGTAGCTGTTCCATCTGTAGTGTAGACGACAGGACCTTACCTGATTTGATGATCTCAGTGCACCTTTTTTTTTTTTTTGGAGACAGAGCCTTAAGCTGTTGCCCTGGGTAGAATGCTGTGGCATCACAGCTCACAGCAACTGCCTCCACCTCCCAAGTAGCTGGGACTACAGGTGCCCGCCACACAACACCCGGCTATTTTTTGGTTGCAACCTTCATTGTTGTTTGGCTGGCCCGGGCTGGATTCGTACCTGCCAGCTCAGGTGTATGTGGCTGACGCCTTAACCGCTTGAGCCACAGGCACCGAGCCTCAGTGCACCTTTCTAACCCTATCTATTCTGGGCCCCCCCCACCCCCGCTCAAACTCTAAGATGATTTTTCTATCACATATTTTTTATGTATCTTAAAAAAGAGCCTTTCCCAGTAGGATTTCACATCATTTTGGTAGTATATTTACTTATTTGCTTCTAATACCCAAATTATAGTCATCCTTACACTGATCTGAGAAAGAATGGGATAATAGCATGTATTTAAAAGTAGAGTTTTTAGTACCAGTTTTTTAGTACCAGTTAAGATGTGTGGTTGGGAATCCCAGATTTTTTATTCATTCAATAAATATTTACTGAGCTTTTTAGTCTCAGCCTAGCAGTGAGGAAGACAGATATCATTTCTACCTTCTTTGAGCTTGAAGTTCAATGGGTGGCAAGAGAAATCTTTGGAAGAAAGTCCCTAAAGAAATTCTTAGGCAGCTCCATCATTGTACTAAGAGTCAGAACAAGAACAGTCAGCAGAGAATGTGAGAGACTTTCCCTGTTTTCAATACGATTTGTTAGAAGAATATGCATCCTGTCTTAAGGCCTGGGGTGGATGAATGGGAGCCAAGAAATCCTGCTTTGAGACTGGTGAGTGGGTAAGGTTGACCATGTGGTTCAGTTTGTAGCAGCTGAGATAAAATAAAAAACCAAAATTACATCGTATGTTCTATGTATTGGCTATATCAAATGCAGCGGTGTTTGATATTGGTCGAACCTCAAACATTAAGAAGACCAGAAGAACCTGGAAGTAAGTTAAAGAGCTTACCTAAAGTCTTTTTAAAGTAGGAAAAGTAGCCTTTATTCATTGAGAATAAAATGAAGGCTACTGATTTTATTAGTTTACATGTTTTTACACCTTTGGCATACTGAAGAGATTACAAACAACAATAGCAGGAAGGGCTGGCTGCTAGGAGCATCTTGGCAGGTCTGGTGAAATGAAGCCCCTTAAACTCATTGTTGATGTGATTTTTCATGTATACTTCCATAGGTGTTTCTTATATGGACTTCTCCAGATGTCAGTGGTCTAATTACAGTAATTGAACTTTGAAATGATAAAGCAGTTAAGATTTCCAGGAGAAATGATTGAGTAAAAATTTTATGTGATGAAGGGAACACCTAATGCCTCTGGTAGATTTAATAAGTATTATACCAACATAGATTGAAAAACTGTCTTTTACAAATATTGGGAGGAAACAAAACATATAATTCATAGTTGAAGAAATGTTACTCTCCAAAACATTTCTCTGACTTGGTCTTTATGTTAATTCTATTATGAGTAATTTTATCTAAATAATTTACTCTGAAGAATTCTTAAAAGTCACCATTTTTCCTCTGCTATCCTTTTTTCACTTGCATGCTTCCTTTATCATGGTCTTTGTACTAGTACTACTGCTTGGTTTCAATAGAATGATAAGGATTTTTTTTAAATACCTATAAAGTAGATATTGTTTATTTTTCTGGATTGTTTTTACAGTGATGATTTTAAATGTATCATCAGAAAAGAGATCAGGTTAACATATTTCTTCAATGTGTAGTAGAAATTATTACTTAATTCCTTCATTCTGACTTTTGTCTTCATTTTCACAGTACATACTTTATAGTATCTTAGGTTCTGTATTTTTTAGTAAGTACAAGTTAGGAAGAATGTGACCAAGTCTGGGAACCTCTGCAAGAAACATTTTTTTTCTTTCGCTTTTTCTTTTCTCCTTGACCTTGACATGATGGAAAGTCAAGAGATAATGGTAAAATGTAATACTTAGAAAGGATGTTTTAAAGTTTGAAGTTTATGTTGCATAATTTTGGTTAATATTATCCTTGTGGTTCAGTGATATGTGTCTTCCGAGTACTTTTGGAGCTCAAATAAATGGAATGAAAACTCTTAATTTTTCTATATAACTGATATGTAGTATGTGAAATATAAAATTCGGATACATTTAATAGAGCCATGATTACATTTCCTGTCTGTACTTATGTGGAAAAAGAGCAGGTTTTAAAGACAATTATTAGTTATTTGAAGTATTCTGTATAATTTTTTCATATATTTTTTCCCCCTGGCATTTACTGTCTTTACCATTTCCTCAATTTTCCTAATTCTTTATCTCCTGTCTTCATGTAGCTTCTGTCTTCACCCCTGACTTCCTCCCTCTGGAGACTGCCTTTCTGCTCCAGTTGAACTGGTGCTGTCTAGAACAGCTGGAGCAAAAGGAATTCAGTGCTCTGCTGGCTGGATTATCATTAAATGAACCACCTTATAATTCGTTGTGACAGCTAACTATAACTTCCATTTATTATAGGAAATAGTTATTTTTCTTTGGAAAATAGGTACAGATTAATATATTTCTTCAGTGAGTGGGTAGATGTTAGTTCTTTCATTCTGGTTTTTCTCACATAGTATGGGGCTAGTGTAAGATTATTAGAAGTTTTGTGTTTTCCTTTTGGAATTTAATCACATTCCTCAAAGTAATTTATATATTAAAGTGCTAATTTAATGTGAATTTTTTATTGCTGTTGTATAAGCTAACACTGTATTTGATCAACAAAATCAATGGTTTCTAAAAAAGTACAAAGGGTTCATAAGTGAATTGTAAGAGATTATAGTTGTGCAGAGCCTAGATCAGCGGTTCTGAACCTGTGGGTTGTGGCATTAGGTATAAGCGTAGCAGACACTAGAAATCATGGATTTAAATGACTAATTATACAGTGAGTACAGGTAACATGGAATATATAATCACTATCCAGAAAGGATTTGCTCTACTTAAGATCAAGATACCCAGTATGGGCTAGATAGAAGGTGTTTCTGTCTTCCAGCAATTCCGAACTACTGGTTAAAGAAGATAGCACAATAAATACAAAACAATGTGGAAAAGGACTAAGGAAGAACTTGAGACTTGAATTACATATACACGAATTGAGAGGCACACTTAAGAAGGAAAAAGTTAACCATGCACAGATGAGTACAAAATAAGCATTGGAATCTTGTTCTCAATAAAGCACTCATTTTGTTATGATCAGCTTTGGGCACATCATGTAACAGGAGGTTATTTAATCTAGTAACCCCTTATCAGTTTGTTTTTTTTCTTTTTGGAGACAAGAGTCTCAAGCTGTCGTCCTAGGTAGAGTGCTGTGACATCACAGCTCACAGCAACCTCCAACTCCTGGGCTCAATCGATCTCCTACCTCCTCCCAAGTAGCTGTGGGTCTAGAACTGGGCTGGATTTCAACCCACCAGCTCAGGTATATGTGGCTGGCACTTTAGCTGCTTGAGCCACAGGCGCCAAGCCACCTTATCAGTTTCTTAAAATCACCCGATGTATATATTGGCAGTGTGTTGAGTATTACTTGAGTAATGCATAGGAAACCAGTTGCCCAAAATAAGTGTGCTACAGTGAATCTGGCAAAGAAATGAATATAATTTAGAAATAGCCAGGTGCCTATAGTTCCAGCAACTTGGGAGGCTGAAGCAAGAGAATCACTTGAGCCCAAGGGTTTAGGTTGCTGTGAGCTGTGATGTTACAGTACTCTACCAAGGGCAACAGAGTGAGTTTCTGCCTTTTTTTTTTTTTTAAGGAGTAAATACAAGATGAAATAATTGAAAAGGAGTCTCATAGGATAGTTTGGGGGAGAATGCTCTTTGTTCAGATGTGGGAGGATTAGGTGACCAGAGGAAGGTGGGAAGTAGTACACTATAATCTCCATAGCTGACCACCTCCTTAAATTGACCTAATTATCGTAAACCAGGCATGCAACCCATATATGTATCAGTACAGTAAGCTTTGTGCATTCCCTTGACCACCTTTGTATGTTGACCAGTTTGTTAGTGTGTCTAGGGATTTGGGGAGGTAGAAAAACCCATGTCTTTAGATGAATGAAACTGGAAAACTAATCAGAGGTCTTAATCTGTGTGAAGGATCCATTAGATTTTTGGTAAGGGAAAGGTAGTAGTCAGATTTGTACTTCACACAGAACACTAGTGAGTTTGGGAAGGATGTATTTAAAGTCAACTGCAGGCAGGCAGAGTCAAGATACGGAGGTAGTAGGGTAGGAGTGGAAGGGCAGAAAGCAAGACATGGTGGTTAAATATGAAACAATTAGGACTTGGTTAATCGAATGTGGGATTTATGTGGAAACAAGGCAACGCTCAAGTTTTGGAATGGTTTATTTGGGACAGTCTCATTCTGTTGACCATGATAGAGTGCTGTGCTGTCAGCCTAGCTCACAGCAACTTCAAGCTCCTGGGTTCAAGTGATCCTCCTTCCTTAGCCTCCTGAGTAGCTGGCACTGCAATAGGTACTTGTCATAACACCTCCCTAATTTTTCTATTTTTAGTAGAGATGGGGGGGAGGTGTC
This sequence comes from Otolemur garnettii, assembly GCF_000181295.1. Lineage (NCBI taxonomy): Eukaryota > Metazoa > Chordata > Mammalia > Primates > Galagidae > Otolemur > Otolemur garnettii. Next base: position 2,175,416 of record NW_003852501.1, read on the forward strand.
TCACTCTTGTTCAGGCTGGTTTTGAACTCCTGAGCACAAAGGATCCTCCTGTCTTGGCTTTCCAGAGTGCTAAGATGACAACATGAGCCACTGTGCTGGCTGGGTTTTTTTTTTTTTAAATCAAATAATAAATATTTTGGTGCTATCAATTTCTAAAAATAGGGGGAGGAGGGCAGGATGGAAGACTTTAGGCCTTGTGACATCCAGCAAGGGTGTGCATCCTATATAAAATTTTAATGTTTAGGAAAAAGCCTTTGGAGAATTTTTTATTGTCACCAAAGCAAGAATTGATAAGTAAAAATATGAGACAAATAATTTACCAGGGCAAAATGTACATAGGTTAGGAGGTTTAGGTAGACCCAGCATTGCTGGGGAACTGTGTCTAAAATAGGAGTACATCTAAGCCTTTAAATGTCCTATTTTAATCCCGTAATTGTATTCATTAATTAAAGAAACACACTAAAGATGTGGACATTCATTAAAGATGGTTTTATTTGTATTTAGTCAATGGCTAAGTAGGAAATGTGGAAAATATGGTGGGCTAATCCCTGTTCTCTCTTTTTTATTTTTATTTTTTGCAGTTTTTGGCCCGGGCTGGGTTTGAACCCGCCACCTCTGGCATATGGGGCCGGCACCCTACTCCTTTGAGCCACAGGCACCAGCCCCTATTTTCTCTTAATCCTCAAACTTAAAAAAGGTACCTACACAAGTTTTTTATTGTAGCAGTTGTTCAAATCCTCTGAGATCTAGAGATAATTTTTATCACATCATTATGCTTCAGAAAGGATTAGCACCTACTAAAAACCAAAAGGCCTTTCAATATTCTTTATACCTAAAATGTGTTAAGTGTGCTTTTGGCGGGATATTTTTGTTTTTGTTTTTGGGTTTTTTTTTTGTCGGGGTCTAACTGTTGCCCAGATTGGAGTGCAGTGGTATTTTAATAGCTCAATATCAATAGCTTAATAACTGAAGCCTCAATTCCTGGGCTCAAGAGATTCTTCTGTTTCATTCACCTTCAAGTAGATTGGACCACTTGGTGAACATGCCATCACACCCAGCTAATTTTTATTGAGACGTAGTCTAGCTATGTTACCCAGGCTGGTCTCAAACTTATGGGCAATCTCCAGCCTAGGCCTCCCAAAGTGCTGCAATTACTGACCTGACCCATCATGCCTAGCCTGTTTTTTAATTTTTAGATTAATAATATACATCTAGTATACAAAAAGCAAAGTACAAAATAGTAGGTAGTGAGAGTAAATTTCTCTGTACCAGCTACCCAGCTTCTCTTTGTAAGGGCAACAATGGTTCTTAATTTGTGTATCCCTTTAAAAGTTTGTGAGCATTCAAAGACATTTGCATATGTATGTGTGTGTGTGTATATATATATGCATATATATATATATACATATAAATGTTTATTTTTTTGAGACAGAGTTTCACTTTGTCACCCTTGGTAGAGTGCTGTGGTATCATAGCTCACAACAACCTCCAACTCTTGGGCTTAAGTGAATCTCTTGTCTCAGCCTCCCTAGCAGCTGGGACTGCAGGCACCTGCCACAATACCCAGCTATTTTTAGAGATGGGGTCACACTCTTGCTCTGGCTGGTCTCAAACCTGTGAGCTCAGGGCAGTCCACCTGCCTCAGCCTCCAAGAGTGCTAGGATTACAGGCATGAGCTATCATGCCCAGCTTTGCATATATATTCTTTTTTTCTTTCATATTTATTCTTAATAAACTTCCCATCCCTTATTTCATTACTATTCCCTCGGCAGAAAGGATTTTAGACAGTTTTCCTGATTCCTTTGTGAATTTTGACAACCCAGATCTCATATATTTCATAAATATATGTTATATTACTGCTTCATATTATAAAAGAGTAAGATTTTTGTCCTCTTACCCCCTAATTTTCTCCTCCTTGGGAGTGTGATACTGCCCTACTGAGAATGCAAGATGTAGAGCAAATGCCATGGTAAATAACTGAAATCTCCCCTACCTCTAAATGAAATGGGATATCACTAGGGAAGGAGGTAATCTAGTTTTTGTTTTAGAAAAAGACTTATTTTAGCTTCTTAAGGAGAATTGACTGGAAGAGAGGCAGAATCAAAGCAGCAGGTAAATCAATTCCATTTAAAGAGAGGGGAGGTAATGTTGGTGTGATCTGTAAATGTTGTGTTCACAGGTACATAAAAGGAAAGAGGGAATAAAATATATTATTTATGGTCAACAATGAAGTATGTGTCTGTGTACAGTATTGACTAAAACTCTTGGGGAAAATGCCCTTCAAGACGCACGAAGGAAGATTGACTTTGGAACTTGTGGGAAACACTGGAAAATAAACTCAGGTCTGATTTTTAGCTTTGAGGTCATTTTAAGGTTTTTGTTTTTCAGTCATGTAGTGAAATAGTTTTGGAATAGTCATGATTCTGCATTAGTATGTAGACACCTAGAGTTAAATTCTAATGCTGTTTTGGTTAGATTAAATGATTCTTACCTAATACACAATTCTCAGGCCATCTGAGTTATTTCAGGTGTGGGTAGTCTCAGAGATGCTTCCTATCCTTTTTTGTTGAATTACTCAATAGGCAGTTTGTCCAAGGTCACACTGGAGTTATTAGCAGAATCAAAATGGTATTTTTTTGTACATATAGTTGTGTCTTAAAGTTGAGTATAATCACTGAAAAATTACTAGGAATGCTTTAATAAGTGCTGATTGTGACTGCAAGTGGGAAATAGGATAGAGGCTTTAAAAAAAGGTATGACATGGGTGGAGCGTGATGTCTCAGGCCTATAATCCCAGAACTCTTAAAAAGGTTGAGGTGAGAGGATCACTTGATTTTAGGAGTTGGAGACCAGCCTGAGCAAGAGTGAGAACCTGTCTCTACTAAAAATAGAAAAAATTAGCTGGGCATTGTGGCAGGATATTGTAGTCCTAGCTATTTGGAAGGCTGAGGCAGGAGGATCATGTGAACTGGCAGGTTTGAGGTTGCTGTGAGTTATGACACTACAGCACTTTAGCCCGAGTAATAGATTGAAACTCTGTCTCATAAAAAGGGGCAGAGATAATGTGGAATTCTTACCCCTTCTTCGAAGGTTTGCCCACCACTTAAGGAGATGCAGTGAAGTGCAAGTGTCAGGATGGTGCATTTATGAATGATGTGGAGGTAGGAAAAGTTTGATAGCTATGTTTTGTGGGTTTTCTTGCACCTTGTTTTTGTGTTACTTTACATTTGTGTTACATTTCAAATTGGTTTGTATTGTCTGAATTTTTTGAACCTTGTGATAATCAGGGAATTTAAACTGATATTTTTAAACTCTGTGCTTTTATGCTTCGCAGTCCTTTTTAAAAAGATGTTTTACAATTCTATGTTAAGACAAATCATTAATGGCTCTGCGGCTAAGGCTCTGCGGCATACACCACAGCTGGCGGGTTTGAATCCAGCCTGGGCCTGCCAAACAATGACAACTGCAACCAAAAAATAGCCGGGTGGTATGGTGTGCGCCTGTAGTCCCAGCTACTTGGGAGGCTGATGAGAATCACTTAAGCCCAGGAATTGGAGGTTGCTGTGAGCTATGATGCTACAGCACTCTATCTAGGGCAATAGCTTGAGGCTCTGTCTCAAAAAAAAAAATCACTAAAACACTTAGTGATTTCAATATTTTTTACCTCTAAATACAGTTGTTAGGGTACACTTGTAATCCAGGAGTAGTGTTCCCAGTGAGGAGCAAGTGCTGGGGGCACTGAGAGCACAAGGAACACAGGCCTGGCTGATGCTGGTCACCCCCAGCCACTGATTTCTTTTGAGACCTGTTTCTCCTCAAGTTTAATAGGTGATTAACACATAACAGAGCAGACTATACTTGTTAGGATATTTGAATAATTTCCCACTAATACAACATTTTGGTGTTAGTGGATATGAACATGCTATATAGTGGAATCTGTAAGAAATGTTTTTCTTAAGTAGATTTACATGTTACCTTCAAAGTAAGTAAACAGCAAGGGCTGCTATTTTTAAGTGGTTTTAAGTATAATAAACCACTGAATATCATTTGATGGTTTCCTTTCCAGTGCCCTTTCGTGATAGGTATATGTGACTGATACCTTAAGTAACAGTAGGATTCCTAGATGTGGTAGTAATGCATTTGAAATATTTATATTTAAAGAAAAATAATGGAAAGTGTTCAGGTAGGTTCATAATAATTACCTGTTATCTTGAAATAAAAAATGCAGTTTATTAGACTAGTCCAACATGGTTTTTAAAACTTAGTGTTGATTATGCAATGATCAGTGATAGGTTTTCCTTGAGTTTCTTTGTTTTTGTGTTTTCTGTGATACTAGAGAAATTTTATCTTATTACAAGAAGGTCATGCAAATTTTTGGTTTTGAAACATCTTTGCAGAAATTTGAACTCAACATTACATTTAAGATTGAAATTTTCAGTGGTCTCACTCTGGAACTGACATTTACTTATAGTTTCCTTGTGTGTAAAGCAAATACATGTCATTTTCTCTAGAATTTGCTTTTTTTCTAGGTCCAGGCACTTGAAATGGAGTTAATTTTTTCTTAGAACTGAAGAGTATGGCTCGGCACCTGTGGCTCAAGTGGCTAAGGCGCCAGCCACATACACCTAAGGTGGCAGGTTCAAATCCAACCCGGGCCTGCCAAAACAACAATGACGGCTGCAACCAAAAAATAGCCGGGCGTTGTGGTGGGCACCTGTGGTCCCAGCTATTTGGGAGGCTGGGGCAGGAGGTTCACTTGATTCCAGGAGTTGGAGGTTGCTGTGAGCTGTGATGCCACAGCACTCTACCCAGGGGGATAGCTTGAGGCTCTGTCTAAAAAAAAAAAAAAAAAACCCAAAAAACTGAAGAGTATGTTTGTACTTACGAGTTTCTGAACTTTACATTTCTTTGTTAACTATGAAAAAAAAGTTACCTTATAACCCGGAGAGGAAAAGATGGGGGTGTGTGAGTGTGTATATATATATTTGTGTGTGTGTGTGTGTGTGTGTGTATATGTACTGTATGTAGCAGTAAATTATTTTCCTAAAAAATTTAAGATTCTAGCTGGAATGTTTAATTTTTCTTCAAATTTTTAAAATTTCAATGTTATTTTTGATATTTCTATCTGATTCTTTCCTGGATACTTGAACATGATGTTATTTAAGATACTTATTTCTTAATTTTGAGTGGGTACATGGGCTTTTAAAATAATTTTTTTTAATGAAGAAAACTTTTTTGCTTTTGAAAATTTTGGACTAGCATGTCAGTTATTCACTATGTGTAAGTTGTGTTCATTTTGATTTAGTTTTGGTAAACTTTAGATCATATGAATGTTCTTGCAATTAGTCCATCCTACATGAGAGGTGGGATGTTTTATCTGCTCTTCTGTTTTGATCACCGTAGATTATCTTCCTTGTTTTTGAACTTCATATAAATGAAATGTTACAACGTATACTTTATTTCTTTCTGGCTGCTTTCACTCAACAGAGTGTTTTTGAAATTTGTCTGTGTTGCTACATATGTGGATTGTTGGTTCTCATATTGGTAAATAGTAGACCATTAAATGAACATACCCTATTTTGTGTAGTCTTCAATTGATATACTGTCAGAGTCATTTCCAGTTTGGGGCTGTTATGTGGACACTCTTGTATAAGTCATGTACACATTCATTTCTCTTGGGGAAAATATCTAAAAACAGAATTGCTGAGCTTAGGGTAGGTATATGTTTTTAATAAACTACCAAATAATTTTTAAAAGTGCCCTATTTTATACTTCCCTAAATGAGGACTGTGTAAGATTTCTGTTGTTCATATCCTTGTCAACACTCTATACTGTTAGTCTTGTTAATTTTAGCCTTTCTAGTGAGCACAGAGAGGTGTCTCATTTTGGTTTTAATTTGCATTTTCCTGATAAACTTCTTTTTCTTTTTTTCTTTCTTTCTTCTTCTTTTTTTTTTTTAATGACAGTTTCACTTTGTCACCCTTGGTACAGTGTTATGGCTTCAAACCTCACAACAACCTCCAACTCTTGGGCTTAAGCAATTCTCTTGCTTTAGTCTCCCAAATAGCTGGGACTACAGGCGCCTGCCACAATGCCTGACTATTTTTTGTTGCAATTCTCATTGCTGTTTTAGCTGGTCAGAGCTGGGTTTGAACCCACCACCCTCAGTATTTGGGGCTGGCACCCTACACACTGAGCCTCAGGTGCTGCCCGATAAACTTCTTTTGTAAAGTACTCTTGCTTTTCCTTTAATCATCATACACCCATATTGCTTTTCGTTGTCATCTAATGTTAAACTTACTGTTCTGTGTGTAACTTTTAATGATGTATAAATGAGTTTAAGTATGGATAGCTTTGTTAGAGTTCTGAAAAGCCAGGTGGTGTTAGGAATCCAAAATTGAATGTTCTTACTATAGATTTTGGATTTTTTCAAATTATCAGCTGAAACATGGAACTTCCTTATTAAATATTGTCCAATTTAACTGAAATTATAGTGTGCCAGATTGTATTCATCTGTTGAAGTTGGATTACATCAAAAAAGACCAGGTGCAGTGTCACATACTGTAATCCTAGCACTATAGAAGGCCAAGGAGGGTGGATTGCTTGAGTTCACAAGTTCCAGACCAGTTTGAGCAAAAGCAACACCTCCTCTCTCTACTTTAAAAAAGAAAGAAAGAAAGAAAAACTGAGGCAAGAGGATTACTTAAGCCCAAGAGTTGGAGGTTGCGGTGAGCTCTGATGCCATAGCACTCTACCCAGGGCAACAGTTCGAGACTCTGTCTCAAAAAAAAAAAAAAAAATTGGATGAACTTGTGGATATTATTGTCAAATGGCTTACATGTTTGCTGCTTTCTTGGGCATTTTCTTAAGTTTCCTAGGAAAATGTTTACTTCTAAGTTTTCACCTTATTTTTTTGCTGTATTTACTATTTCCTTGTTCTCTATTTGGAGATACACTTTGTTGCTTGAAGACAATCTTTTTAGTTAACACTGAAATAGATTTACTTTGGTGAAAAGTATACTACATATTTTGACTTTTATGAGTTCCTTATAATAGCATTTGTTCTATTTGTTTTTAGGAGTCATCTTTGTGATCTGTGTCTTTGTCATGAAGGATCATATTCAGTTGTATAAACTGTTCTGTGTACAGTTTCTCTGGCAGTCGTCCTTAATAATAAAAGAAATGCCCATCCCTCCAAAATATGCAAACTTTAGAACATGCATTTCTCAAAGGGAATCACTCCTGTTGAATAGTGAACATGCTAAGTGAAAATTCCCAGCTGGGTACAATGGCTTATACCTATAATCCTAGCACTGTGGGAGACTGAGTCAGGAGACTCACGAGCTCAGGAGTTTGAGACCAATCTGAGCAACAGTGAGACCCCATTTCTCCTAAAAATAAAAAAATTACTCAGTCATGGTCGTGCATGCCTGTAGTCCTACCTACTCAGGATGCCAGGGCAGGAGGATTGGTCACTTGAGCCCAGTTGCAGTAAGCTGTTATGACACCACTGCATTGTAGCCTGGGCAGTAGAGCAGGACTGTGTCTCAAAAAAACAACAAAATGCTATTTCTGGTGGCTCAGTACTACAGACACTTGCTTCAGAGGCAATCATTGCCTTTTAGATTGTTTTTATAAGAAGGCATCTTTTAACATGTCATCATTAAAATGCTATTTTTTTAAAAAATAATTCCTGTCATAATTTGAACAGCTCAGCCTCTCTGCTTATTGGATCATGTATTATCTATATGTTATTCATTCCTTCCTTAGAAATTGCTTCAATTATATGTAATTTACATAATATATATCATATGTAAAATATGAATGAGAGTAGATTTGTATCCTCAGTGGGAAGAAGTGTCTATCTCCTTTTACTCAAAGATTGGGATAATGTTACGTCTATTGTTAACAACCAGGGGAGTCTGACTTTTTTTCTTGTCTGCTACACATTGAAAGAATAAGAGTTGTCTTGAGCCACATAGTAAATACATAAACACTGATGAAAGGTGATGAGCCAGAGAAAAGGGCTATGCGCACTTTTGTGATATCTGACACCACATAAATAAGTTCTCAAATATTCTGCTTGTGGCAAGTGGGTGGCAGGTTGGGCACCACTGTACCCATTCTTTTTTTAATAAATGAGGCTTCTGTGTTTTTAATAGTTTATTCTTTGAAAGCATATGTGATGTTGACATTTCTGACTACTCAATATTAGGATATGGTTAGAGACTCTTTTTTCACTCTCAACAATTCCAGCATTTTAACATGGGAGAGTAAAATCAAACATTAGGGTGGTAGAGTGGTACACACCTGTGATCTCAGCTACTCAGGAGGATGAACTGGGAGGATTTCTTAAGGCTAGGAGTTTGAGACCAGCCTTGGCAATATAGCAAGACCCCATCTCTTAAGAAAAAGAACCAAACATTAACATGTACACAGTTAATATTGACCCATTTTTATTCTAAAACTTGTTGAAAGTGGTGTAATACACTCTTGTTAGTGTTATGCTTAAGTTTTCAGTTAAGGGGTACCTTTTGTTTTAATGGAATTATTAGTTGATTTTCCCCCCCATATTTGGCAGTAGTACTTTAATGGAGGTAGCTGTTCTTCAGGATTAGAAAAGTTCTTCTGTCCTTTGCATATCAGTTTTCCAGGACTTCACATTTTTAAACCCACATTATGAGTATCAACGGAATGGATGTACTTGTGTAGTAATTTATTATGATTGTTTTACGAGGGTTGGCAATGTATAATAAACCTCATCACTTCTTTGTAAGACTATTTTTTTTCCTCCTTGAGACATAGTATCTGTGTTGCCTAAGCTGGAGGGCAGCCTCCAACTCCAGGGCTCATTCAATCCTCCCTCCAGCCTCATCCTCTTGAGTAGTTTGGGACTACAGGTGCCCACTACCATGCCTAGCTAATTTTGTTTGAGAGGTAGGGTGTCATATGTTTGATATCCTGCTCCTGGCCTCAAGCAGTCCTCTTACCTCAGCTTCCCAAAATGCTGGGATTATAAGCATGAGCACCTAACCAAGACTCCTTTAAAAAGAACTCTAGTGATTGTTTTTTAATATTGAATGTGAGAATTATGATAAGCTACCCTTATAAAGATAAAATATTGACAACTAGCACTTGGCTAAATTCTGAGGATTACCTTTCTAGGCATCAATAATATTAATGTTTTATGAATGCAGATTCACATTTTTGCAAACATGAAAAGGTTTAATTAAAGTTTTTTAATAGGCCCATTGTCCTGGTTGATGCTTATAATCCTAGCACTGTGAGGGGCCCAGGCAGAAGGATTATTTGAGCTCAGGAGTTGGAAACCAGCCTGAGCAAGAGCAAGAACCTGTTTCTAAAAATAGCCAAAGGGTTGAGGTGGGCGCCAATGGTCCCAGCTACTCAGGAGGTTGAAACAGGAGGATCTCTTGAACCCAGGAGTTTGAGGTTGCTGTGAGCGAGGGTGACACCATGGCGCTCTAGCCCAGGAGCTAGAGTACAACTCTTGTCTCAATAAATAAAGTCTCTTAATAGACCAGGTGTCACAGAGAATTAATTAATCCTTTTGTCCATTAGTTTATGCTTCTATGTATTTTTCTTGTTAGCCTTTACCAAAGGCATATATAAGTTATTCCTCAGTAACCATGGGGGATTGATTTCATCACCTCTGTGATCTCAAGTTCCTGATGTAAAATTATAACATTTTCATATAGCCTATGCACATCTTCCCATATACTTTATATTTACTTATTTTTTGGAGACAGTCTCCTTTTGTCACCCAGGCTAGATAGAATGCCATGGCAGCATCATAGCTAACAGCAAACCCAAACTCCTGGATTTGTGATCATCCTGCCTCATCCTTCTGAGTAGCTGGGGCTATAAGGGCCTGCCACTGCACCCAGCTAATTTGTCTATTTTTAGTCTTTTGTTCCAGGTGGTCTTGAACTCCTGAGCTCAAGAAGCCTTCTGTCTTGGCCTCCCAGAGTGCTAGGATTACAGCTGTGACCTATTGCACCTGGTCTTCTGATATGCTTTAAGTCATCTCTGGATTATTTATGATACCTCTTACAGTAGAAGTGCTATATAAGTAGTTACACTGTACTTAGGGAATAGTGATGAGAAAAAATGTCTAATATTCAGTACAGATGGAACCATTTTAGGCCTAACTACATTTTTAATCTCATGTATAGGTAGGGCTGACTGTATATAGAAGTAACATATTTATAATAACCATTTTAAGAGTACAAGTGAATTTAAGAACAGATTCTCACAAGTAACATGTACTAAATTTCCAGTAGCTTATGGAAATACAGAAAATATTTTGTTGATTTATGGCAGTTTTAAAAGTTGTTTTAAGGTTTTATAACAGGGACCATGTAGGTACTGTTGGGTTATTGAGGTACACTAAGGCATTTGTGGATCCCCTTCACTATTTTTTTTTTTTTTTTTAAAGAGACAGAGTCTAACTTTGTCACCCTCCATAGAGTGTTATGGCGTCACAGCTCATAGCAACTTTCAGCTCCTGGGCTTAGGCGATTCACTTCTTGCCTCAGCCTCCCAAGTAGCTGGGACTACAGGCGCCCACCATATGCTTGGCTATTTTTTGTTGCAGTTTGGCTGGGGCTGGGTTCAAACCCGCCACCCTTGGTATATGGGCATCCTACTCACTGAGCCACAGGTGTGGCCAAGATGTAAAATCTTGTGTACCTACTTTTTACGTGCATATTTTACATTTGGGGGATTCCATACTTCATTTCTCAGGTGAATTTAAGATCCAAATATGTTTTGAAAACAATGTTGATATAAGGCAGTATTTTTCAACCTTTTTCATTTCACAGCACACTTGAACCTATAGTTAAACTTCTGGGACACGAATTATGTTAGCAGTATTTTTCAACCTTTTTCATTTCACAGCACACTTGAACCTATAGTTAAACTTCTGGGACACGAATTATGTTAATCAAAAAAAAATAAAAATATGTATTTACTGTGCTTTAAACGTTTTTCCAAAATAATTTAATTAATGTTCTTTAAAATTTTTCGAGCACACCACTTGAAAATCACTGATCTAAGGTAGTAATTTCTAATGTTTCTGGATCATGTATCCTAACAGTTAAGAAAATATTGAGTAAAATCTGTATGTCTGTAAATTGCAGTCTGTATTACCATAGTATTTCAGGAACATTATAAAACATTTTATAAGGATAACAAACATCAATCTGTCTCCCAGTGAAAAGTTTGGGGTACATGCTCTTTGAAGAACATTTATCTGGGTATTATGTAGGCTAAGAGAATCTTTTTCTGATGGAGAACAACAGACATAGTAAATATGCCCTACCTTGGTAGAAATATAAGATTTTATAGACATAGTAGTGTTGGGCTCCTTTGTAGGTTAAAATTTTAAGCTGTGTTTTCCTGAGGAACAACAATCCATGTTAGGGCCTAGGCAAATAACGGTTTAGTAAAAACTCCTAACAATATATTATAAGTCATTAGGAGATTTGAACATTATTTAGGATTTAGTAGAGTTAAACAAAAATAAAATTAAGTTGAATTTTATGTTGGTGACAGTTACTTGGAAAAAATGGGTAACATTTTGAATTAAAAGGAAAATCCTTGGCTCACGCCTATAATCCCAGCACTTTGGGAGGCCAAGGTGGGCAGGTCACCTGAGCTCACAAGTTTAAGACCAGCCTAAGCCAGATCGAGACCCCCCCATGTATGAAAATAGGTGTTGGGGAGGGGGGTGCCTGTAGTCCCAGCTCTTGGGAGGCTGAGGCAAGAGAATCCTCAAGCCTAGGAGTTTGAGGTTGCTGTGAGCTGTGACTCAGCGGCACTCTGGAGGGGGAGGGTGATGAGACTCTGTCTCAAAATTTAAAGAAAAGGAAAATCCTTACTTGAATGGAAATAGTTACATCTACAAGATGATAGATTCATAGAATACTGTTAAGAACTTTAACATGCTGTTCTTCAGTTGATTAAAACCTGTTTTTAAAAGGCTAAATGTGATTTTATTGTAATTCCTAGGGTGTTAAACGAGAACACGGATGAAACTACCTGAAGTCAAGCTTCCAGAATAATTCCAAGGAGTTTAAAGACCAGGAGTACTGGAATCATCCTTACAGGTCAGTCAGCATCTGTTCATAATTTTCTTACAGCCACTCACATAGTCATTCTTCCTAATTCCTATTCCATTTACTATAGTGAGCATATGTAATGGTCCCAGTGTCTTGAGTTAGTAGGATATTTATGAGTATAGCTGAAACTATACTGTAGCTGAAAGCACTACAGTTCCATTTGTCTTTGTATAGAAATCCCTATCATTGCTAACCATCTTTGAGCAAGGTTGGTGGGAAGGAACTTTCGGCTCCAAATCATTGTTTTCTCAGTGGTAGTAGTATGAATAATGATCATCTTTAGGTAAAATTGGATTAAGAGGAGAAATGATACAGGAATTTTGGGATAAGGAGAGGAAAAGAAAAGGTCTTACAAAGGGAACAGATTCCCTATTGGTTTTTAGTGACCCCAAGCCTAAAACTTTAGTCTTAACTAATCTTCAGGAAAAAAAAATCCTCAGAATGATGTAAAAATCAGGTACAGGCTAGAGCTAGCTCCATTTCTTCCTCTCTGCTTTCCACTCTTTATTGTTCTATCAGACATTGTAAAATTTTATTGAAACATTGTGTAATCTTTATGACAGAATTCCATTGGGTATACAGTAGATCCAGAAACTACTATTTTAACTTGTAGAGGTTTTTTTCCTAATTGTATTATCTGATAATAAACATTATTATCTTATTTTTTTCTGTTACAAGTGTAGTGCTGGGGACCAGGAGTGAAGGCATTGCCTGAGAGTTGCGTGGCAATGCAAAGTCTACCCTCAGGATGGAGAGTGGCCTTTGAATCACAACATCCATTTCAATAAGACCAGTAGGTATCTGGGCACTCCAAGAAGCACTAACATATTCTGTTACCTTTGAGAGATTTTACCTTTTTAAAGTATCTGGTGCCCACTTAATGTAGCAGCAAAGTCTGACAATTCTTTTGCATACTATCATCCAGTTCTAGAAAATTAATTTTAGGTGTTGGTTTTCAAGGCTGGTCTGTAGACCAGTAGCAGCAGCATCTTGGAACTTGTTAAGAATGCACATCTCCAGGCCACATTGAACAGAAACAGATGCATTGTTTAAAGCCCAACAGGTAATTTTGGTTTCTTCTAGAGAACCACTGACCTAAGGAATTATTGGAAAAATTAGGATTGCCCTTTGAAACATGTTTATGGATTAATTTTATATTCTGTGGACGTTTTGTTGGGATTTTCAAGTTGCTGTATATGTAGATTGATAAAGCAATCTCAAAGTACATGGATAGGGAAAAAATCTGGGTCCAGGCATCCTCAAACTATGGCCCAGGGGCCACATGCAGCCCGCCTAGGACGTTTATCCAGCCCACTGGGTATTTTTGCCACCACTGCCTGTCCTGCTTAGCAGCCAACTCGTCCCAGGGCCTTCAGTCTGAGGGACAGTGAACTGGCCCCCTGTTTAAAAAGTTTGAGGACCCCTAGTATAGGCTATCTGTGGCATTATGTGGCCTTCTAAAAGAGAGAAGGGAGATTTTGTAAGCTTGTTAAAACAGATTTGTTGGCTCGGCACCTATGGCTCAAGCGGCTAAGGTGCCAGCCACATACACCTAAGCTGGCAGGTTTGAATCCAGCCTGGGCCCACCAAAAAACTACAACAGCTGCAACCAAAAAATAACTGGGCATTGTGGCATAGTCCCAGCTATTGGGGAGGCTGAGGCAAGAGAATTGCTTGAGCCCACAGAAGTTGGAGTTTGCTTTGAGTTGTGATGTCACAGCACTCTACTCAGGGTGACAGATTGAGGCTCTGTCTCAAAAACAAAAAAAAAAAAACCAAAAACACAGATCTGTCATTCAACTGGAGGGTTTTGAAATTGAAAATTACATCATTTTCTAAGAAAGTAAAAAGAAACGGGGGTTCATTTCAGAAATATACATAAATAAAATTATTAAGATGCTAAACATATACTTAATTGTACCAAAAATGAAACTGAATTGCTTTTATTACAAAGAGTTCAGAAAGTACCAATCTCATATAGATCCTTATTCAAAAATCTTAATCTGCTGTTTGGCGAGTTTAAATTGAACACGTTTTCTTTATGATTGAAACTTCTTCCTAAGGAAAAACTTCAGGAGTTAAGTTTCTGCTTACTAATGAATTTGTCCTCCAGGTCAAATCATTTCACGGGTAAAGGACTTTTTAATAACAGGAAAACAAAACAAATCTTACTTCACTTATCGATTTATTACTCCATATAAACAATTTATGAATAGATGAGCAGTCATAACACATTACATTTTAAAACATGCCTCAGAGGCATGTTTTCTATGGTTAACATTTCCATTTTTATTCAGGGATTTTTGTTGTTTTACAAATTACATCAAGATAAGTAAAGAAGTCAGATCTAGAAATCCTAGCTTTGGTCTCTAAAGAGAAGCATTATTTTGTAAGTCAGCAGAAGATGAAGGAAAACAGTGGATTTTACTAAGTGGTCTTGGCAAAGATTTGGGAATGATGAAATTTAATACTTTATGCTATGAAACATGTTAATCTTATGAAATATTAAAAATTTAAATTCTTCTCTTTTTTGTGAATTAGTTTTTGATATTCTGTTGTATCTGTCCTGCCTTTCCCTGTGTTGGTAAATCTTCCTTCTTGAGCATTTCTGTTTCCCCTAGTTTTTATTTTAACCAACTAGCATTTCATGATAAATGCATTATCAGGCCTTTGTGAACAGCCTGCTGCTAAACCTCACCAGCCTGGGTTACTGGGATGGTGGCTCACTATGAAAGCTACTCAGTAGGATGCATACAAACACAGGATAAAGTAGAATTCAAACATATGATCATTCTAACAAATTCTACATGAAAATCAGATGGGCTTGACAAAGACTGAAACCAACTCCTTACATCTATAATTATTCAACATTTGAGTCCCTCTCTCTTCACTATAGCAGAAAAAAGGATAGGTAACATACTTAATGCCATAGCCATTAGAATAAACCTAAGCTGCCAAATATTGTTAGTAAATTATTGAGTTAATTGCATTGTCCTTGCCTCAGTATACACTGGAAAGGAATAATGGCAGAGGGAAGATAACTCTGGTGATTGCTTCTCAGCCAGCCTGGCTAAAGAGCAAGGTAGCCCATGTCTGGTAGACCATGTGCTCTTAACCCCGAGGTCACCCCTACTCTAAATCCTAGTACATGTATACAAAGTGGTGGCTTTGGTCTTGGCCAAAAGATCTGTAAACCTTTTGGTAAGGTGCTGCTTGAGGGTTGCTTTGTTTTTGGAGGGATTACTGCTCATGGTTTCCCATGCTGCCTCATTACAGTGCCCAGCAGTATTAGCCACCCTTAGTGGAGCACAGCAACATTGGCTCACAGCAACAAAACCTCCCAAGTGGCAGCTTCTAGCCTAGTCCAGTCCCCTTTATAAGAAAACCGAACTTATTCATCATTTATTTATTTTTATACTCAAAGACAAGTGTACTTTTTAACCTGGCTATGGAGCTATGGGTTAGAGCAAAACAATTGTTACAAAAGACTTTGTTATACTCCTAGAAGACAGGTGTTTACAGACAGAACTTCCTACACATCCTGTAAAAGCTGATGTACAGACAACTTATGTTTCAGAGTAACTTGCACTTTTCTCAGTAATTCTCACAAAGTTAAAGACTGCTTCCTTGCTGACTTTCCACAGCTTCCATACTTCTCAGCCCTAAGGGAACTGTACAGATTTTCTATTTGGGTTGGTTACACATCTTAGCCCTACCTTCTTGATGAAGATCAGATCACTTGCTGATCTGTTCCTGTAAAGCTGTTCGTCTTAGGCCTTTTGAGAAAAAATTTATTTCAAGACTTTTCTTGGCTGTATGTCTTTATCCCAACTTTACTTCCTTCAGAAAACTATGAAATCAGATACAGTACTACTAATATTATTCAACTGAGTTGAAAATGTCCAATCTTAGCCATCATTTGGCTAGAAAAACCATACATTTAATATCCACCTTGTTTTGACATCCTGAGACTTGAAATAAAAAGGAAATGGTATATTCATTGAGAAAAAGCAATTTGAGGACTTAAAGTAAAATGGTTCTTGGAAATGTTTATACACTGTACATGGGTGTGACATCATCATGTGACATTCTAGAGGAAAAAAAAGTTTTACACTGAGTATAGTACCAGCCTCATAACTCACTGCAACCTCAAACTCCTGGGTTTAAGCAATCCTGTTTCAGCCTCCCAAGTAGCTGGGACTAAGGTGCCCACAAGCCTGGCTAGTTTTTCTATTTTTAGTAGAGATAGGGTCTTGCTCTTGCTCAGGCTGGTCCCAAACTCCTGGGCTCCAGGGATTCTCCCGTCTTGGTCTCCCGGAGGTCTCCCAGAGTGCTGTGATTACAGGTGTGAGCCACTGGACCCAGCTTGAATATTTTATACATTTATAAATTAATAAGTAAACAATTTTCAACTTCTCCATAATCCAGACTGAACTAAGCTTGATTTTTCTGAGTGTCTGCCAATATTTAAGATGATGTAAGAGTTAGACCAGTAGGCAATACACAAACGCAGGAACTCTTCCTCTGGAGTACAACCATAACTCAGCCTTGGCTGGGACCTTCGGCCAGTCTTCTCAGTCAGTGTTTAATACAACAGCAGCACAGGATGTGGCTTTTCAACATCACTAATCAGATTCCAAGAACAACAAGGGTAAAAGCTCACATTTAATTTAATTTCTTTTAAGGCTTCATAAAGTCCTGGTTTATACTCTGCATACATCTTAGATTTTCATTGTTATCCTGTTAGCATCTGAACAGACAAGTGATTACTGCACATTTGCTAAGTTATTACTGAGACCTCTTCCCTTTCTGCTTGGGGGTTATATAGAAACTGAATACAGAGGGTACCAAAAAAAGTATACATATTTTAAGAAAGGAAAAAACTATATGAAATTTGTAAAACTCAAGTCACCTTTGACTTCTGCAATTGTGAAAGGTGCTCAGTGTGACTGGTATTCATCTTTTGTTATTGCTGTGTATTTGAGTATTACAATTTTCATATAGTTGTTCCTATCTTAAAATGTGTATGCAGTTTTTTGGCACCCTCTCCTTGTATATGTATTAGAAAAGGTCAGGCTCCCCCCACGTCACCATATCAATCCATACTTAGTGTTGAGTACTTGAATGTAACATGCTCCCTTGCTAGGAGCAATTGTGGTTGAATTTTTTTTCTTTTTTTTCTTTTTTCCCCCTTTAAACACAGAAATTTATGAGAGCTAGTAGAAAATTTTTAGTTAGAAAAAGTTTTTAATTTTCTTAAATAATCCTCATATGTACCATCCACATTGTGGAAAAACTGAAATACACAGTCTGGACACAATGCTGAGATGTCCAAACACTGGCATCAACACACCCTCTCTCCCATCTTACAGATGACAAAAGACAGGCTTGCACCATAGGAGGTGTACAAAGTTTTACATGTGAAGGTTTGAGATGTGCCAGGAGAATAACAAACTGTTTCAAAGAGAATGTTTAGGAATAGGTCTGAAAATAACCCCATCCCAGTCCTTTGTGTGTGGTCACTGCAGCTGCACTCTGTATGCTCCTATTAGCAGCTTCACCTATTGAAAAAAAAAAAAAGTGTGTCAGTACAGAACTAGAACATTAAGAACACTATCTGTGGCTAACAATTGTTTCTTTAATTTGGCAATCTTTTCAACTTGGTTATCAATTTACATTGTAAGATTGTTGGTCTTTTATTTTACTAAAAACAGAAAAAGAGTTTTACTATGTTGTGCAAGCTGAAGTATTACAGCTGTTCACAGGCACCAACCCATTACTAATCAGCACAACAGCACTAATCTGATCAGTTTACCGATCCTTAGGCAACTTAGGGGGTCCCCACTACCCAGAGGTTACCATATTGACACCAAAACTTACTGTGGATCCATCAATAAGTATAGCACCCTACAGCCCAGAGTGGCTGGGACTACAGGTATGCCATTTTAATTTTTAAAATTTCCAAGTGCTGGCTTGGCACCCATAGCACTAGAGGTTACGGCACCAGCTACGTACACCGAGGGTGGCAGGTTCAAACCTGGCCCGGGCCAGCTAATAAACTGCAACAAAAAAATGCTGGGCATTGTGGGAGGTGCCTGTAGTCCCAGCTACTTGGGAGGCTGAGGCAAGAGAATCACTTAAGCCCAAAGAGTTTGAGGTTGCTGTGAGCTGTGACGCTACTGTACTCCATTCAGGGCAACATAGTGAGAATCTATGCCCCCCAAAAATAATAATAATAATCCACGTTTATAATTTGATTTTAGGTATTATGTGAAATAATTTCTGGAGAGTAAGTGATCAGCCTAAAATATGGCAATTCAATACCAATGTCTAGAACATGACTTAGACTGCTCCTTCCTCTAGAGCAACATCACTCTCAGCTTTTACTCTTAGTCCCTTTCCTGCCTCTTTATGTCTAACAAGCTTCATCCAGACACAGATATGCATTTAGCACTGCTACCCTAGGGAGCACTTGTTAGGATAAGCACACCACCACAATTTTTAAATTTTCTTGTAATGATTCTAAGTAACCTGGACTAACAGTTTGAGCAGTAACGCTAAATACAATGAAAAGATTTTCACCTTAGCCAAGGGTGCTTCTGTCAACCTTATGAAGAGTTTATTTGGGCCTGGGACAGGGCTGAATGAGTAAACAAAATGACTGTCCTAGAACAGGAAGAGAAGAAAAGTCACTGTTCTTGCAGACAAACTTACACAACCTTTTTAAAATAAACAGACCAGAAACCTTTAAGACTCCAATGGTATAAGAGAATCATAAGTTTTATTTTAGATTTTCTAGGTCAATACGTTATTAAATTTTTCTTTTTTTTTTCCTTTTTTTTTGTATGTTGCCCTCAGTAAAGTGTTGTAGTGTCTGTCACAGCTCATAGCAACCTCAAACTCTTGGGCTTAAGCCATTCTCTTGCCTCAGCCTGCCAAATAGCTGGGAATACAAGTGCCTGCCTCAGGACCCAGCTATTTTGTTTAGCTGGCCTGGGCAGAGTTTGAACCCACCAGCCGTATGTGGCCAACAACCACTGGGCTACGGGCACGGAGCCTGTTATTTAGTTTTTTCTTGATTAAAAAGATACAAATGAGAAAAAATAATATCCAGGTGAATCTTTGGAATCAGAATGTAACCTGCCATATATAACAATGCTCAGTTTTGCTTAATTTGAGCCAAGGAAAGAATTCTAAAGTTAGGAAAAGAATCAAGAGCATTTTTTATGGTATTAAAAAAGAAAAAAAGAACCTGGCGGCGCCTGTGGCTCAAAGGAGTAGGGCACCGGTCCCATATGCCAGAGGTGGCGGGTTCAAACCCAGACCTGGCCAAAAAAAAAAAAAAAAAAAAAAACACCTGTAGCTCAATGGCTAGGGCACCGACCACATACACTGAGGCTGGCGGGTTCGAACCCAGCCCAAGTCTGCCAAACAATAATGACAACTACAACAAAAAAAATAGCCAGGTGTTGTGTTGGGCACCTTATAGTCCCAACTACTTGGGAGGCTGAGGCAAGAGAATCTCTTAAGCCCAACAGTTTGAGGTTGCTGTGAGCTGTGATGCCACAGCACTCTACTGAGGTGACAGTGAAACTTCGTCTTAAACAGCCACTAATAGATTAGTTATTCATTAAAACTAAGCATACCAGCTCAGCACCTGTGGCTCAAGCTCCAGCCACATATACCTGAGCTGGCGGGTTCAAATCCAGCCCAGGCCTGCCAAACAACAATGATGGCTGCAACCAAAAAATAGCCGAGCGTTGTGGCAGGTGCCTGTAGTCCCAGCTACTTGGGAGGCAGAGGCAGGAGAATCACTTGAGCTCAGGAGGTCGAGATTGCTATGAGCTATGATGCCATGGGACTCTACCCGGGACGACAGCTTGAGGCTCTGTCTCAAAAAAATAAAACTACTAAGCATACTAATGTATTTGAGTATTTGAAACATGAAAATCCTGGGTGGCACCCATAGCTCGGTGGGTAGGGTGCCAGCCACATACACCAAGGCTGGTGGGTTTGAACCCAGCCTGGGTCAGCTAAAACAATGACAACTGCAACAAAAAAAAAAGCCAGGTGTTGTGGTGGGTGCCTGAAGTCCCAGCTACTTGGGAAACTGAGGCAAGAGAGTCACTTAAGCCCAGGAGGTTGCTGTGAGCTGTGACACCACGGCACTCTGCCCAGGGCGACAGCTTGAGACTCAGTCTCAAGAAAAAAGAAAAAGAAAAAAAAAACATGAAAATCCCTAAATTTTCCGTAAGCAAATTATTATTGTGGAAAGGGCATAATATTTACAATCAAGCAGTATGTTTCTTCAACTCTAACAACTTATTCTGAATAATGCTGGCACCAAGACATTATGGACAAAGAAATGAAATAATACGCAAAATGTAGAATAATTTTACTTTATGGGCACTGCCTCCTTCCCAACAACTGGTTACTGCTTTATTTACCAAATGATTGCATTTTTGATTAGAAGAATTTACTTTTCAGTACTGAACTATAGAGTATCTTACCAGAAAAACAGGAAGTTGAAATTTATCATTTAAGACCACAGCTTGTACACTGCATGGTCCACAGAGTCGAGCAATAACTTCTTTACCCAGAAAGTTTGCATGGAAAATAAACAGCAGGATGCCAGAGCCTGAAAAACGAAGAAGTGAGTAGATTTACACACAACCCTCAGACTTGAGGGAAAAGCACCTATGTAAGATGGAAGTGGGTTCTGAGCTAGGCCTGGCGGTAAGTGGCCACCCACCCTCTCAGACCGAAGGCTCTGTGAATGCTGCCAATCTCAAAGCCTATATATGTTACCTAACATTTTTCAAACCACAGAACACTATTTATTTATTTTTTTAAGACGGCCTTGCTCTACTGCCCATGCTACAGGATAATGGCATGATCACAGCTCACTGTAGCCTCAAGCTTCTGGGCTCTAGTGATCCTCCTGCACTGGCCTCCCAAGGCTGCTGGAGGCCAGAACTACAAGTACAAGGCACCACGTCTGGCTACTCTTTACTTTTTGTCTGAAATACTGATAGTTCTGGAAAAGACTTAAATGCAATTTTCTACACTAAAAGTTATTTCAGTTTTTTAAAAAGTAGTATTTTAAAGTTGCCACTGAATGTATGTACCTGACCTTGGAAGCTAACCCATGGCCATTTCTATGGTGGTGGTTTCTGGGTGTGAGTTTGACTAATTTTTCATTTTCTTCCATATTATTTTGCCTTTTCCAAACTTTGTGATTAATACCAAAAAAAGATGTTGGAAAAAGATGTTAGCATGAGACATGAAGCTTTCATTCAATATCAAACATATTCTGTAAAACTCATTTTCTTCAATAGTTGTCCTTTTAGTAATAAAACAGAAAATAGGTATATGAACTGTATGACCTTTCTGTTAAATTAACCATTTTTAACATGGTGCAATATTGCTCTAGCCCAGTAAAGAGTAAGAGAAGACTTTATAAGACCCCTAAGCAACAGAAAAAAGGGCAAGGGCACTTGAGGTCCTGACTGACACAGTGTGTCCTCCAGCTTTTTAATAATATACTCCCCATCAAGGAGGAGACCAGGGTTGCACAGAATGCAGGGCCAGTCTCTGTATACAAGGCATGCCAGGTAGGGTACACTGAAGGGCCGGAGTCCCCTTATTGTCTTCGGTGGCTCAGGCATATTTCTGACTCTACCTCCCATAAAGAATTCATTTAAGGGGGTTATCTGCCAGTTTTTTACTCTGACGATATTTAACTTTCATATTTAACTTTCATAGGTCTAAAATGACATATTTGCTAACAGTTGTTTCAGTTGGAACATCAATACTTAAGACCTGTAATCTTCTGAATAGTTTGGCTTAAGAGTCAAAGCCCCTCAAGAGGCCCATTTAGTGTGCTTAAATTTTACCATCTGGACAAATCACCTAAGATCTTGCCTGGGAGAAGACAAAGAGCCAGTAGCTAGCTCCCAGCAGCAGCAGAGACTTCACCCTGAACAGCTGCAAAGGCCAGAAGAGCCTATCAGGACCTTGGACTGGAGATTTCCAATGAATCATAAAACCCAGTGGATGCAGACTTTGTGCGTTTACAGAAAAACTCTAACCCCATGGGTAGCACCTGTGGCTCAAAGGGATAGGTCGCCGGCGCCATGCTGGAGGTGGCAGAACACAGCCCCGGCCAAAAACTGCAATAAATAAAATAGCATAATCCTTTAAATTAAAAAAAGAAAAAGAAAAACTCTAACCCTAAGCTGGTCTGGTTGTGTCAACGTTCCTGGGCTCATTAGGTACCTAGGCCTGGCTTGGTGCTCATACCCAGTCATGCACACAGTCCACATGAATGGTCAAAACTAAAAATGATGACTCTTCAATGTTAGATACACTTCACATACCAAGATGTTAAAAATGGTGGTCTTTAAATCAGTAGGGCTCTAAGTTCTTTTAATTAATGAATACATGCCATTTTTAAAATGGGAATAGGTTTTTTAAAAAAATTATTATGGTTATAAAATAGTTGCACATTTTTACAGGGTATGTGTCATGTTTTGATGCTAGCATACAATATGATATATTAAATCAGGGTTATTGGGGTATCTATCACCTCAGGCATTTTAACATTTCTTCTTATTACCAACATTCCAATTCTACTCCAGTGAGATGAAAGTTTTAAATTTTTAGTTCTCACATAGGATTAAGAACATGGAAGGCTCATCTTTCTATGCTTGGCTTTTCAGGAGTAAGGGGTTTCTTAAAAAATAAAAAAGCCCCGCTTCCTCCCTCTAAGCAGATTCTACGTTTAGACTTTGAAGCTAAACTTGAGTAAAACACAGTGTAATTATTCAGATCAACCTCCACATTTTTTAAACCAGTGTTAACACATGATCTGCAGACCCTCCAAAGTCAGCTTTACTGTTAACTATTTTGTGAAATTATGCATAATGGGATTTCTTTAAAGTGTGGTTCAAAGAAGGAATTCTGTCTAAAAATTAGTGTCATATTTAACACTGATAGAAGTTTAAAGGTAAGCATAGACTTACCTTCCATAATGTTTTGTGGGGGTTTGTAATTGAAATCTGTTGAAAAATCTGGCCCCTCACAGAGTCGATGACATGCTATTGGAAAGACTGGTTCTAAAAGAACAAGACGAGCTTCAAAGTAATCCTTTATTGTCTCTTCTGCTACTCTTGAAAGTCTAAGAGAAAAGGGTAGTAAGAACTATTAATGTTGTGAAAATAAATAATGTAAAATCTAAGTTATTGGAACTTTAAATTATTCTGAGCCTTAAAGTAATGTGGTTGTGGGGCTAAGGTCCATGACAGGCAGCTGTAACCTGGTTTTCTCTTATAGTGGGATGTCCTTCTTCCTTACTGGCCTTGTTTTGGAAAATGTTTTAATGACTATGGGTACAGGGAAGCCCCTTCCCACTTCACTGTTGATCTTCAATATAGATTAACTTCCCTCTCACCTTTCTCATGTATATATAGACTTCATGACTACCACAGTCTTAAGAAGCACTGTTAAGGGCGGTGCTCATAGCTCAGTGGGTAGGGCACCAGCCATAGACATCCAGGCTGGAGAGTTCAAACCCAGCCTGGGCCAGCTAAAAAACAATGACAACTGCAACAAAAACTTAGCTGGGTATTTGGCAGGAGCCTATAGTCTCAGCTACTTGGGAGGCTGAGATAAGAGAATTGCTTAAGCCCAGGAGTTTGAGGTTGCTGTGAGCTGGGCAACATAGTAAGACTGACTGGAAAAAAAAAAAAAAAGATGGAATGTTAAATACTCTCTTTTAAACTGGAAAGAAAATGAAAGCAAGCAGTATGGAAAAGGAAAACTGTTAACTAAATTACTGTAACTCATAAACCAGTCTCACATGGAACATGTTTTAATCCTAACTGAACTTGTTTTCAGACTATAAACAAGAACTTAAGTTTGGAACACTGACCCCATTTCTGGAGTCTGTGTCTGGTTTCTAAATGCCCATTCCCAGCTTTTTGCTTCAATAAACTCTTAAAAATGGATTCTGATCCTTTGTTATATCAGGTTGATAATGTCTCAGGGCTCAGCTGGAAGTGAGGTTCTGTTCTAAGTGGGCAGAAGAAGTCTTTTTCCCCACCTGCTGTTTTCACATCTCTGATGTTAGTATCCATCAGGCGGTGAATAGGTTTAAAAAAAAAAAACAAAACATGCATATACATAGTGGAATGCCACATGGCCAAAAAATAAAAATGAAGCCATGTCTTTTGCAGTTAACAAGGATAGAACTAGATGCTGGGAGTTTTTTTGTTTGTTTTTTGAGACAGAGCCTCAAGCTATTCCCCCTGGGTAGAGTGCGGTGGCATCACAGCTCACAGCAACCTCCAACTCCTGGGCTCAAGTGACTCTCCTGCCTCAGCCTCCCAAGTAGCTGGGACCACAGGTGCCCGCCATAACGCCCGGCTATTTTTTTGGTTGCAGCTGTCATCATTGTTCTTTGGTGGACCCAGGCTGGATTCAAACCTTAGGTGTATGTGGCTGGCACCTTAGCCTAAGTGCCTGTTTGTTTTTTAACTGAGACAGAGTCTCACTTTGTCACCCCACATAGAGTGCTGTCACATCACAACTCACAGCAACCTACAACTCGGGCTCAAGTGATTCTCTTATCTCAGCCTTCCTCATTAGCCGGGATTACAGGCGCCTGCCACAGTGCCCAGCTAGTGTTTTTTTTTTTTTTTCTTCAGTTGCAGCCCCGGAGAATGTGGCCAGTACCTAGCCAAGATGCTGTTATCTTTTTTTTTTTTTTTTGAGACAGAGCCTCAAGCTGTCCCCCTGGGTAGAGTGCCGTGGCATTACAGTTCACAGCAACCTCCAACTCCTGGGCTCAAGCGAGTCTCCTGCCTCCGCCTCCCAAGTAGCTGGGACCACAGGCGCCCGGCTATTTTTTGGTTGCAGCCGTCATTGTTGTTTGGCGGGTCTGGGCTGGGGATTCGAACCCGCCACCTTAGGTGTACGTGGCTGGCGCCTTAGCTGGTTGAGCTATAGGCGCCGAGCCCAAGATGCTGTTATCTTAAAGGAAACAACTGACACAGAATGACAAACAACAGAGCTAAAGCTAAATTACATGTTCACAGGAAGCGAGTGTGGACTGTCAGATGACAGAGACTTGGAAGAGCTGGGGGGCAAGTGACAAGAAATTACTTAATTGGTATGATGTATCCAGTGATGGGTATGCTGAAAGTCCTGACTTAAATACACATTTGTCTAATGAATAAGTGGAAAATCAGAAATGAGAACCCGTCCGTCTGGGCAAACAGGAAAGTGGGTTATCTTACTTGCTGCCTCTCCGCAACCACCCCATGTGGGCAGAGATGAGACCTGGTTTCCAGGTATCCTTGCAGCTGTTTGTAACACCATATTTGATGGGTGTGCCTAGAGAAGCCAGAAAAGTTTTACTGTTGGGAGAGGTCCCAGCAAAGGCTTTCGCAGGCCTTTTGGGTCCCATCTGAAATTTACCTTACTTTCTCATTAGAATATATACCTTGACCCTGGAGTTGGGGTAACCATCTTGCGGATATAAAGATCCAAGTCATTTCTTAAGTATAGAGGATCCAGAAAGAAGAGTGGCTGTCCCTGCTTGCCTAGAACTGCTAGTTTTTATGATATGTACTGTCAAAAGAGTTGTTTGTCCCACTTATTTATATACATTCACAGGGTGGTATAAGTGCACTATTACTGCAGTGAGGTACTGCATTGTGGTATGCGCTGCTTCCAGGTGTACACCAAAAGAATTTTTAAATTGTAAGAAGATACTGATTTGTGTTATGAACCTACAATAAAATAAAATTTAGAATTCGTCTGAAAAAGAATGAACTTGCTGGGCACAGTGGCTCATGCCTACAATCCCAGCACTTTGGGAGGCTAAAGTAAGAGGATCACTTGAGATTAGGAGTTCAGCCTGCAATAATACAGGCAAGACCCTCTCTTTTTTTTTTTT
>NW_003852501.1:2201550-2209134 GCF_000181295.1 Otolemur garnettii
CTCACAGCAACCTCCAACTCCTGGGCTCAAGCGAGTCTCCTGCCTCAGCCTCCCAAGTAGCTGGGACTACAGGTGCCCGCCACAATGCCTGGCCATTTTTTGGTTGCAGCCATCATTGTTGTTTGGCGGGCCTGGACTGGGGATTTGAACTCTTCACCTTAGGTGTATGTGGCTGGCGCCTTAGCTGCTTTAGCCACAGGCGCCGAGCCGCAAGACCCTCTCTTTACAAAAATTTTAAAAATTAGCTGAGCACAGTGGCAAGTGCCTTATAGATCCAGCTCCTTGGTAGGCTGAGGTGGGAAGACTGCTTGAGTTCATGGCTTCATGAAGTGATCTCACCACTGTACTCTAGTCTGGAAGACAGAGCAAGACTCTGTCTCTATTTAAAAAGAGAGAGAGAGAGAAAGCAAGAAAAGAATGGA
Organism: Otolemur garnettii; assembly: GCF_000181295.1. Classification (NCBI taxonomy): domain Eukaryota; kingdom Metazoa; phylum Chordata; class Mammalia; order Primates; family Galagidae; genus Otolemur; species Otolemur garnettii. The sequence goes on from NW_003852501.1 coordinate 2,201,973, forward strand.
CTTAAATAAACTATCATACATCCAGATAATGGAGTAATTAGCCAGTGCTAAAAACAAAGGTGGTTATCAATATATGGAAAGTAAACTTACATCCCTATTGCTATGTAAAAGAAGCCAATCTGATAATGCCAAATAATATTTGATTCCAACTATTCTGGGAAAGGCAAAATTATGGAAAATAGTAAAAAGAATGGTGGTTGCCAGGCATCAGGGAGAGGGAGGGACTGGTAGGAGGAAGACAAGAGGGTTCTTAAACTAGTAAGACTCTTTTGTATGAAGCTATAGTAGTAGTACTTGTCATTATGCATTGGTCCAAACCCATAAGCCATCAGAGAAACCCTGGGTGGTGATGGGTGTGTCACTGCAGGATCGTAGGCTATGACAGTACACCCTCCACTAAGGGATCCTGATGAAGAGGGCAGAGGGCCTTTGAAAAAACTCTGCACCTTCTCAATTTTGCTGTGAACCTAGAGTTAGTATAAAAACTAAGGTCTATTAAAAAGACAGACTAAAGTTTAAAGAGTTTTAAGAAAATGTCTGCTAATCAAACTAAGAGCACATGTAAGATTTTAAGGAGATACTCCCTGATACACCAGTGTTAAGTATGAAACTTACTAAGACTCCAGTAGCTTGTAGAAAAATAATTCACTCATTAAATTCATCACCTACTGAAAACAAACCAAACAGGACTTGTACTTAACCTTCTGAGTAGCTACACACAGGCTGTTCCAATTATGATGTGTCCAAATAGACCATCTCTGTGACTTAACCACTGCAGGGTCACTTGCCACTTACGTCTCTAAATGGCTCTTCAGCAAGTCGTACACAAGCACGTTGTTACTCTGCTTTGCAAAATGCAGTGCACTATTTTGGTGCTTTGACAAAATGTTGCAGTCAGCCCCACATTCAATTACAAGTCGAACGATGTCTGAATTTCCTCTCTTACATGCCTAGGTCAGGAAAAAAAGTGATAATTACTTAAATGTAAACTATGAGAACTACCAATTGGCCTTGGACCTTTTCTCTAGGTGCACCTAGACCAGCTCTTTGGGAAGAGGGCAAAGGGCAGTGGAGATGGGGTGAGAGCATCTGGGCCATGTCCAGTGGAGGTCACAGCACTGCAGACACTGGCAGGCAGCGCAGAGTTTGGATGCTACTTTCAGTTATTTCGTTCACTGATTCTCCAGGAAATGAACAACTTCACTGAGGATACTCTAGTCCCAAGACAGAGCAGACAGCTGACGCGCTCAGCAACCCTACCCTGGCCATGTGCCAATGCACTACAGAGGCAGACTGAGCAGCTGAAGTGCTACTCAGGGCTCAGGGTCACAGTGATACAGACTGTTCCCAGCTGCTGATTTAATGGAAGCTACCTGAGCACATATACAAATCTGAATTTGCTAATCTAAGATGGAGCCTTGACAAAGTCTAGAGACTATTTCTGGAGTAAACAGAACTATAAACCAAGTTCTCTCCCTGTCTCTGTTTCTCACCAGCTACGTGTCTTCAAGTGAGTTTCCATTTCTTAAAAGGGCACAACAGTCCCTCTGTCTCAGCACACTGGACACTGGAGTGCAGGGGCAGGCTTTCCGCTCAAGTTGCTTAAGGGCCACTCTGCACAGCAGGCTGTATACCCTGCAGTTGGTCACAGGCTGAGTCTCTGGATATGGTGCCAACAGTGCCTGTTACCAGGCGTGCCGGTGCTTCTCACTGGGAGACTGTCCCAGGGTGCAGGGCAATATCTGGACATTTCTAGATATTAGACTGGGGGTGGGGGTGCCATTGGTATCTAGTATAGCAGTTAGGGATGCCATGGAGCATCTTGCAACAGTGCCCAAGCCAGGCCCATGATGACCACCCCACACTGTAGCTAGGAGTAGGGTGAAGAAGGTTTGCTGGGACCCACTAGGTCCTGACACTGATGGGCAAGGGGAGTTCTCTGTATCTCCCACTCCGGTGAGGATGAATTTCATATATACTTTTTCTGAGATAAAAAGAGTTTTGTTTTAATTTTTGAATATATCCATGTTCATCTCTTCTAATTCTAAAATTAAATAAAGCAGGCCAGGCAGGATGGCTCACACCTGTAATCCTAGCACTCTAGAGGCTGAGGCAGGTGTATTGCCTGAGCTCATGAGTTCAAGACCAGCCTGAACCAGAGTGAGACCTTATCTCTAAAAACAGCCAGGTGTTGTGGCAGGCACCTGTAGTCCCAACTACTTAGGAAGCCGAGGCAAGAGGTTTGATTAAGTATAAGAGTTTGAGGTTGCTGTCACACTCTACCAAAGGTGACGAAGCCAGACTCTTATCTCAAAAAAAATAAAATTCAATAAAGCATAATGCACTACATTCTGAAAGCAATTAAAATGCTGCTTTTTGGCTCAGCGCCTGTAGCTCAGTGGCTAGGGCACCAGCCACATACACTAGAGCTGGCAGGGTCAAACCTAGCGCAGGCCTGCAAACAACGACAACTACAACCAAAAAATAGCCAGGCGTCGTGGCAGGTGCCTGTAGTCCCAGCTACTTGGGAAGATGATGCAGGAGAATTGTTTGGGCCCAGGAGTTTGAGGTTGCTATGAGCTGTGACATTACGGCACTCCATGGAGGGCAACACAGTGAGACTTCTGCCTAAAAAAAAAAAAAAAGCTAACTGTAGATATAGGAAGCAGCCTAAGTTTTCTTTATTTTTTTTAAGAGACAAAGTCTCACTCTGCTACCAGCTAGGGTACCGTGGCCTTATAACTCACTGCAGCCTTGAACTTATGGGCTCAAGTGATTCTCCCATCTCAGCCTCCCGAAGTGCTAGGACTACAGGTGTGTGAGCCACAGTGCCCAAGCCACCTATTTAAACTAGACATTAGTTAAACAAGCAATAAGTCTCCTCTCAGAGGATATGACTTCAACTTTTCCCATTCCTACGCACAGCCTCCGCCCCATTGGGGTTCCACCAGTGCACACAACACCTCATGCACCACCACTGCTAACTCAACGCAACACTCCTGACAGCCCACAGCCTGGATTGCTGGCTCCCTAGTGCCTTCTGCCTGGGCCCTGTGAACCACCTTCTCCCCTTGGCTCTTGAGACCCCAGTCCCTGTCAAATCTTGCTCTTTCTCTGGTGTTTCCTGTGAAGCCGCCTTCCATCTCTGGTTGGCCTCTCCCTTTTTTCCAGTTCTCGTTGGGTGACCCGCTCTCAACCAACTATTGTACTCACTGTCATCTCTCTGGACAACTACAAATGTGAATCTTCAGCCCAAACCTCACTGTTGAGTTTGGGATTCCTAAGTGAAATGCAATCTGAATATTTCTGCACAAAGGCAACATCTCAACAGCTAAATGTCCACTGTCTTGCACCTGTGCTGCCTGCATCCTGACTCAGGGAACAGATGACCAGATTATCTGTAGTCACAAGTTCTCTGAATTCTATCTCCTACCAAGCTGGTGAATCCTCCCATGATATCCCTTCTGTCACTACCTAGGGAAGCACACCACTACATCCTATAGTCCCAGCTTGAAGGAGCTTCCCTACAAGTCTGCAAACTGCCTTTCTTCCCAGACCATGCTCCCTCCTATACCAATACCATTAAAACAAAGGAAAAAATACTCATCTGATTATACCTTTTGCCAGCTTAAACCTTGTAGTTGGCTCCAACTGCCTGATTCCTAAGCCTCTGGGCTGCCCTCCATTCATGCTTCAAAAGGCACCACAGCGCCTGCTGCTGCTCAGAGCGTATCTGGTGACTTCTAAAATGATGGTCTAAGAGGCCACCTCTGCTCTACACATATGGCAATAACAGAAATAAAGAGAAAGTAGTCTCAGGCTCCTGAACAAAACAAACATTTCCACAAACTGAATGTGAAAGAGAAACAGAGCAGATAAGAAGGCTTAAGTCTCACATGGCAGGAGGTCAAAAGGTCAAGGCAGGCAGTCCTAGCTTACAGAACAGGTGCTAGCCTGTTTAAGAAAGCACTTGACAATAGCAGCACCTGGGTCCCTGTTGCTTGCCTTTACTTACTCCTGACGGATGTGGAAACATATTGCAGATAATCTCCTCCTTGGCTTAGGTAAAGGTACATCCCAGGGAGGGGCCACAAAGACAGAGCCACCTTCGGCTTGGTATCTGAACCTGCTACTGATATCTTGGGCCAGGAACCTATAACTGCCACAGACTAATGGGCCAGAATGGGCAGGGAAAGCCAAACGGTGAGAGATAATAAGGTATATGGGACAGGCAAGGAATCTCCAACAATCTTCCACTCAAACACGTTTGCTAACCCCCAACTCTAAAACACAGGAAGGGCCAGAGGCAGTGGCTCACGCTTGTAATCCTAGCACTCTGGGAGGCAGAGACGGGAGGATCCATTGAGCTCAGGAGTTCAAGAGCAACCTAATCAATACAGTGAGACAGGGTCTAAAAACAGAACTCTATAAAAAACAGAACAAGTAGTTGGGCATTGTGGCGGCACCTGTAGTTCCAGCTAGCTATTTAGGAGGATGAGGCAGGAAGATGGCTTGAGCTCAGGAGGCTGCTATGAGCTAGGTTAACATAGCACTCTAGCCTGGGGCAACAGAGTAAGACTGTCTGAAAAAAAAAAAAAACAACCCCAAAACAGCAAAAAACAAAAACCATAGATGCCTGAGACCAAAGAGATGAATGTGCAAATATAAAACAGTAAACCACATTAAGAGCACTTGGAACTCTCTTGAGCACTTTGAACTCAAGAGCACTTGGAACTACTCTCAAGTCTCTGCATATCCCAGTGGGCAACAACATCCTCCCACCTCCTGCTCCCTGGTGATGTGTGCTGTCTTGCAGTACACAGCTTGGAGGCCTGCCCTGTCTGTCCTAAAAGCTTGCTGAAGTCCCCAGGGCTAAACTTGAGTGGAGAACTTTGACCCTATGGCTCCCTCCACTGACACACCACACTCTACATGAACAACACAGTGAGACTCCAACTACTAAAAATAGAAAAGAAAAAACGTAACTAGGCACTGTGGCAGGGGCCTATAATCCCAAGTACCAGCTAGAGAGGCTGAGGCAGGAAGGTCATTTGAGCCTAGAAGTTTGTGCTTGCTGTGAGGTCAGCTGACACCATGGCACTCTAGCCTGGGCAAGAACCTTGATGGTCTACTCCTGCCTCTTTGGGAACTGCCGGGGCCCAGTATACAAGGTATGTCTCCTTCCCAAGGCTATTCCCAGTCCCCTGCACAGGGCCTGGCTGTGGCAGGTACCAACATCACCTGCACAGAGGCTAAAGAAATGACCCACAAGAGGAAGTTACCTTCATCAACGCAGTCTCACCGCTGCTCTGCTGGACATTTACAAAAGCTCCTGCTTCCAAAAGGATAGCCACCGTAGTTAAAAAATTCTATTTAAGAAAAAAATAAATAAATTTAAGTCCAAAATTCTTTAAAAGTAAGATATTATTTACATGTCTTGAAATTTGTATTCATCAGGAAAAATACTAAGCAGATTCTATGGCAAGCAGGCTGCTGGCTGCGCCCTTCCTGGAGGCTTGGGAGGTAAGCTGCCCCATAGGCTCCTGGCCCAAGACCACCTAAGCTGACCCTGAACTGCACTGAGGCTTCCACAAAAGCACTTCTGCATGTACATCCTTTCAAAAGATAACACTGTATACGGCAATATATGAGAACATTTTAATTATTAACCAAAAGGAATACTTTTCAGATGGGAAAGACTTTTAAATTAGCTAAGATTGAAATTATATCAGAACTTTAATCAAGAGTACTTTATTATTATTTTTTTCTTTCTTTCAAGACAGAGTCTCACTCTGTTGCCCAGGCTAGAGTGCAATCATGTCATCACAGCCCACAGCAACCTCAAACTCTTGGACTTGAGCTGTCTTCTTGTGTCAGCCTCCCAAGTAGCTGGGATTACAGGTGCCTGCTACCATGCTCAGCTAATTTTTCTATTTTTAGTAGAGACAGAATCTCGATCTTGCTCAGGCTGGTCTTGAACTCCTGACCTCAAGCAATTCTCCCATAGTGCTGGGATTACAGGCATCAGTCACCGCACCTGGCCTAATCAGTACTTAAGATTTCCTTAACCAGAAAAATCATTCTTTGAAAATCTGATTACAAAGTACTACTGATTTTTAAAAGTCTATTCATTATGAATAAGTTGTTGACCAACCAAAATGTGAAGTTACCAAGTTATATGACCATATAGCCACTGCATTTCACTACACACAGAAATTCTTAATTCATTAACTTTAAACTGATGCACACAAAGCCACAGACCTTTTCAGCAGCATGAATAAGGGCGGTGGTCCCATTCTTCTGCCGGCCATTCACTTTTGCACCTTTAGTGATGAGTAGTCTCAGGAGATCATCTTGACCTCCTGCCGCAGCAAGCATTACCAGTGTCATCCCACTGGAATCCTGTGTTGGTTTTGTTAAACAAAAAAATTGTTCATCTTTAATCAAAAGTTTTTTTAATTAATTAATTAATTTTTGGAGACAGAGTCTTACTTTCATGCCCCTGGTAGAATGCTGTGACATCATAGCTCACAGCAACCTCAAACTCTTGGGCTCCAGTGATCCTCTTGCTTCAACCTCCCAAGTAGCTGGGACTACAGAATCCTTCCATAATGCCTGGCTAGTTTTTCTATTTTTAGTAGAGACAGGGTCTCTTGCTCAGGCTGGTCTCCAACTCATGAGTTCAAACAATTCACCTGCCTTGGCCTCCCAGAGTGCTAGGATTACAGCCCTGAGCCTGCACCTAGCCCCAGAACAGTTTTAGAACCACATCTTTTCACCTAAGATATTTCAATGTGGAATCAGTCAGGTGCACTGATTAAGACCATTTTAGGGTTTTCACTAAAATAACCTAAAAATCAGAAACTATAACCCTAGATTTTTTTCCCCCCACATAACTGCTACCATAAAATTTTACAGCTTTCCCAAAGAGGCATACCCTGTTTTAGTGCACTCTGCTGTACTGCATTTCGAAGATCTTCCTGTCTCTGTACCAGCATGTTTTAGCAATGAAGCATTGTTAATTAAGATATGTACATTGCTTTTTTCTTTTTGAGACAGAGCCTCAAGCTGTCGCCCTGGGCAGAGTGCCGTGGCATCACAGCTCACAGCAACCTCCAACTCCTGGGTTCAAGTGAGTCTCCTGCCTCTGCCTCCCAAGTAG
>NW_003852501.1:2209203-2214387 GCF_000181295.1 Otolemur garnettii
TGTTGTTTGGTGGCCCGGGCTGGATTTGAACCCACCAGCTCAGGTGCATGTGGCTGGCGCCTTAGCCGCTTGAGCCACAGGCACCGAGCCTGTACACTGCTTTTTCAAACATAATGCTGTTGCACACTTAATAGTCTACAGTATAATATAAACCTAACTTTTATGTGCACTGGGAAACCAAAACATTTGGGTGACTTGCTTTACTTGCAGGGGTCTGGAATTGCACCAGCAACACCTGCATATGTGATCCGAACGGCACACCAACAGTCCACATGGCATAAAATGAACAATGAATTATTTCGGGGCAGATGATATCTATCTAGAAAATCCAAAGACAGTAACTTAAAAATTAGCACAGTAAGAGATGGGAGGGAGAGACAAAGAGATACCAAAAGCTTTACCATCTACAAGCAAGAGCCAGTTACAAACTAAGTGAAAAAAGACTAATAAGCATAGTAAGGGAACAAAATATTATAAAACTTGTAGGAATACATCTAAAAGAAATGTGTGAGATCTATATGAAGAAAAAAAAACATAGAACTTTGCTTAAGGGCACAAGAATGAGCTGAATGAATGTACAGAGTTACCATGTTCCTAGATGGAAGACTCAAATGTAAATAAAAATGTCAGTGCTGAAGTTAATCAATGTATTTCATGCAGTTTTAATCAAAATCTCCATAATTTTCTGAACCGTAATCCCAAAGGATTAAACCTAAAAAAAACATAAAAAATCCACAACTAAATAAGAAATATAAGAACCAAACCACAAAGCTTACAAACCAGGAAGAAAGGAATCCCTAGCAAGACCAGAAAAAGGGCAATTGTTACACAAAAGGCAACCAGCAAAAACACACAGCTGGCAAACACAGGAGGACAGGAGTCATTTTACACTCCTCAAGTGGCAGAAGGAAGATCAGAGGCAAAACCAGACAGATCATAACCAAACCAAAAGGTCACTCTGGAGTAGTTTACAGGGACTATAATTGCACATTTATAGAGTCTGCAACGTTTGAATTTTGCATAGTGAATACACATTACCTTTGTAAAAGAAATGAAAAATCAAATTCAATTCTTTTACAAGAGCTACTTTCCCCATCTTCCTTTCATGAGATGTTACCTCTTGATCCAAGTTATAGTCTTCATTTGAATTTAGCGCAACCTTTACAGTAATATAATCCCCGTTTTTCACAGCATCCCTCAACAAATCTAAAATGAAAAAAGATAAATTAGGTTGTATATATAGATTTGTAAAAGGGATTTTTATAATTCCAAAACTACTCACTACTTGGAATTGCATCTGCTGTAGCAAAATCCTCATCTTCCCCATCAAGGTGCTTTTGAAAGTCTTCTAATTTCATCCATTCCAACTGCAAGTCCATGCCCAAACTCAAAATATGTTGCCTGCCATCTGGAACATACAAGAGCCTTACTAACAGACATTCTTCTCAAGAATAAAAAAACCTTACAGTGCTATTTATTAAATCTGTGGTGTCTTAACCAGTACTTTTTGCACAATTTTTCTTTTTTTCTTTAAAAAAAGACAGGGTCTCACTCTGTTGCCCAACACAGAGATACTGGCTCAAACCACAGCTTACTATTAACTTCAAACTCCTGGGCTCAAGGGACCCTCCTGCCTCAGACTCCTGAGAAACTGGGACCACAGGCATCTGCCACAATACCCAGCTACATTTTTATGTATTTATTTTTTTAGAGAAGGAGTCTTGCTATGTTGCTTAGGCTGGTCTCAATCAATCCTATTTCAGCCTCTTGATTCTCTGGAAATACAGGTGTGAGCCACCACGCACACACTATGTATATATACTTTTTTATTTTTATTTTTTTTTGAGACAGAGTCTCACTATATCACCTTTGGTAGAGTGCCGTGGCATCACAGCTCACAGCAACCTCCAACTCTTGGGCTTAAGCAATTGTCTTGCCTCAGCCTCCCAAGGAGCTGGGACTACAGGCGCCCACCACAATGCCTGTCTAGTTGTTGTTGTTGTTCAGTTGTCATTGTTGTATAAGCTGGCCTGGGCTGGGTTTGAACCCACCAGCCAGGGTACTATGTGGCTGGCGCCATAACCACTGTGCTATGGGTCCTAAGACATACAGACACTTTTAACATAGGTCATTTAGTCTTTTCTTTGACTGAAATTTAAATTTCTTTAAATTAAAATTTAAAATTTCTGATTTCTTTGGGAAGTAATATGAACTGGCCACATTTTTTTCTTTTTTCTTTTTTTTTTTTTTCAGCCTGAGTTATGCAAAAGTTTTTTTTTTTTTAAATAACTATGTACATTAATACAATTCTGGGGTACAGTGTGGTGTTTTCACATACAATTTGAAATATTTTCATCAAACTGGTTAACATAGCCTTCATGTCATTTTTTTATTGTGTTAAGACGTTCATATTCTACTCTTAGATTTACTTGTACCCTTGTAAGATAAACCACAGAAGTGATCCCTCTAATCATCCTCCCTCCACCCATTCCCCCCACACATTTTTTTCTTGAGATAGAATCTTACTCTGTTCCCCCAGGCTAGAAGCACTGTGGAGTCAGCCTAGCTCACAGCAGCCTCAAATTCCTGGGCTCAAGCTCAAGCGATCCTCTGCCTCAACCTCTCAAGTAGCTGGGAATGCAGGCATCCACCACAATGCCTAGCTAATTTTTCTACTTTAGGAGAAACATGGTCTCACTCTTGGCTCAGGCTGGTCTTGAATCCCTGAGCTCAAATGATCCTCCTGCCTTGGCCTCCCAGAGTACCAGGATTACAGGCATAAACCACCACACCCAGATTAAAATCTTTATAATTTCTAAATATGCTGAGCACATTGTAAGAGCTCAAAAAAACTGTTTTACCCATTTAGAAGTCACAGAATGACCAAAGTCTTCAACATGCAGGAAATCAAATAAAATCTTCTACTCCATTATTTTCTGATCAAGATCAGAATTACAGTGGGAGAGAAAAGTAGACTAAAATAATGCAATGGGCTACCTTAAAAAATTCTGCAAAATGATTCCAAAGAAACTCACCTGCATTATCATCCACTGGGCACACAGTGTCTGAAACCTCCTGGTCACCTTCTGCAGCAATATATGCCCAAGTATCAGTTTCATCCCTGGTATTTCTCCTTTCTTTAAGCAACTGCTTATTTTCCTTGGTTTTGTGATCCTCTGTGGTTTTACAATCCAGTGGTATTTCTTCTCTTTTCCGATTACTATCAGGAGCATCATATTTTTCTTCTGGAGTTAATTTAAATAAGTCAAATGCATTTCTGATTTCTTTAAGTGCTAGTGAAAAAATTAAAATTGATAACAAGTATGAGTTGTTACGCAAATGTCTGTTGTAATAAAAAGAAAATCTGCATTAATGTTAAAAGAATAAATTTTTAAAATTTTCACTAACATCTGCATTGGTGATAAAGCGTGGTCAGATTTACTATCAAAGCCACGAAATTATTTCAACTTTTTATTGGCTGCTCAATATTTACAAAGGAGGTCCAGAGTGAAAAGCTGTTAAGCAGATGTTCTGAACTACTCCCCAACCACTGTTACTGAGGCTCACTGAACATAGTAAGCCTCTGAGTAATCCCACTTACACCACCACGGCTTTTAACACTAAGGACACCAGACTGTATCAGCTGGATCCTAAAGCTTATACCAAAATGGTTTCTTATGGTGAGTGGAGGCAACAGCAAGCACCTGATAAAACCATACCTGATGCTACCAGCTTTTTAACCAAAGATAAAAGCGGGAAGTAAAGTGGCAAAGATCTAGACCTGACATAAGAAATAACTCTTAAAAAGGGGATAAGAGGTTCAGTGCCCATAGCTCAGTGGGTAAGGCACCAGCCACATACATTAGACTGGCAGGTTCGAACCCAGCCCAGGCCTGCTAAACAACAATGACAACTCCAACAAAAAAAAAAAATAGCCGGGCGTTGTATTGGGCACCTGTAGTCCCACCTACTTGAGAGGCTGAGGCACGAGAATCACCTAAGCCCAAGAGTTTGAGGTTGCTGTGAGCTGTGACACCATAGCACTCTACCAAGGGTGACATAATGAGACTCTGTCTCAAAAAAAAAAGGGAGAGAACAAAAATTAGGTAGAAATCTAATCAACTCTATGTAGAAAAGTAGATACCTTAGTCATTTCATGTGGAAACAGTCACTACTCCTTCCTAGTTTCACTTACCTGCTAATGCCACTAATCTCCAGCCCAGGTGTAAAACATAATCTAATATTATACCACTTTAATTACACATACCTTTCAGGAGAAAACCCAGAGAAAATTAACCGTTTTTTTTTTTTTTTTAAACTTACAACCACACTACTTCTAAGAAAACATGTGTTCTAAGGACTTTTGGTATATATACTAAAATACATATCTGATAGGGCTTATGCAAATACATTCATAGTGATTTTTTAATAAAGTATTTGACCTTTATTAAAATACTTTTAATAAAGTATTGATATATATTATGGATTCCCAATTATGATATATCTTAAAGTGATGCAAAATATGTATTCAGTATTATATGAATGACACACTTAAATACAATGACTACAAGAAAAGTTTGTTGGCTTGGCACCTGTAGCCTCGATGCAGGCCTGCCAAACAATAATGACAACTACAACAACAAAATAGCCAGGTGTTGTAGCAGGCACCTGTAATCCCAGCTACTTGGGAAGCTGAGGCAAGAGAATTGCTTAAGGTCAAGAGTTAGAGGTTGCTGTGACCTGTGATGCCACCACACTCTACCAAGGGCAGCACAGTGAAACTCTGTCTCAGAAAAAAAAGGTTTGTTTTATTTACCATCTACTATAAAAGACACATTTATTTTTCAGCCATAACTAATTCCTTGTTTTAGTAATTCTAACTTACTCGCTTGTGATACCAAAAGGAGTAAAAACAAGATGAACAGAATGAAAAATTAATTACATTAATTGTTATATAATCCACTTATGTAAATGGTTAAACAAAAGCAGCATAAAGCTCCAAATTCCCCAGTGACTAAAAATTTCTATAACACTTCAGGTTAGAGCTGAGACTGTCTTCATACTAAGTGAAACTTTTTGTAAAAGTATAGGCTCGGCGCCTATAGCTCAACTGGCTAAGGCGCCAGCCACGTACACCTAAGGTGGCGGGTTCGAATCCCCAGCCCGGACCCGCCAAACAACAAT
>NW_003852501.1:2215258-2216599 GCF_000181295.1 Otolemur garnettii
TCACTTGAGCCCAAGAGTTGGAGGTTGCTATAAGCTATCACACCACGGCACTCTACCCAGGGGGATGGCTTGAGACTCTGTCTCAAAAAAAAAAAAAAAAGTTTTACATTCAAAACCCTGATACTGGTTTACCTACTTTTTCTTAAGAATTTTATTAATAAAAATAACACACTATAGGTTAGGTACGGTGGCTCATGCCTGTAATCCTAGCACTCTGGGAGACTGAATTGGGTAGATTGCCTGAGCTCATGAGTTCAAAAGCAGCCTGAGCAAAAGCAAGACCCTGTCTCTATGAAAAATAGAAAAACTAAGGCAAGAGGATCACTTGAGCCCAAGTTGGAGGTTGCTGTGAGCTATGAAGCCACAGCACTCTACTCAGGGCAATAGCTTGAGACTCTTGTCTCAAAAAACAAACAAAAAAACCCATACTATATTAGGCATGGGCATGGTGGCTCACTCCTGTAATCCTAGCACTCTGGGAGGCTGAGGAGGATGGACTGCCTGAGCTCAGGAGTTCGAGACCAGCCTGAGTTATAGCAACCTCATCTCTTTAAAAAAAAAAGGGGGGGGACGGCACCTGTGGCTCAAAGGAGTAGGGCACTGGTCCCATTTACTGGAGGTGGCAGGTTCAAACCCAGCCCCAGCCAAAAAACAAAAAAAAATAGCCAGGCATTGTACCGGGTGCCTGTAGACCCAGCTACTTGGGAGGCTGAAGCAAGAGAATCACTTAAGCCTAAGAGTTTGAGGTTGGTGCAAGCTGTGACACCACAGCACTCTACCAAGGGGGACAAATAATAATAATAATAATAATGATAATAATAATAACAACATACTATAAATCCAGGCTAATGCAGCAGCTCACGCCTGTAATCTGAGCTCTTTGGCAGGTTGAGGTGGGTGGATCACCTGAGCTCAGAAGTTCAAGAGCAGCCTAAAAAAAGCAAGACCCTGTCTCCACTAAAAAAATAGAAAAACCTAGTCAGGCATGGCAGTGGGTGCCTATAGTCCCAGCTACTTGGGAGGCTGAGGCAAGAGGATCACATGAGTCTAAGAGTTTGAAGTTACTGTAAGCTATGATAACGCCACAGTACTCTACCCAGGGCAACAGAGTGAGACTGTCTCAAAAACCAAACAAAATTCTAAAAACATTTCATCTATAGTCTTATTAACCAATGACTATTCTTGTTTCCCCATGTTCTTCCTTGTAGTCCTTGTACTGTTGCATGGATTTTTAAAAAATTCAGTTTTCGGCTCAGCGCCTATAGCTCAACCGGCTAAGGCGCCAGCCACGTACACCTAAGGTGGCGGGTTCGAATCCCCAGCCCGGACCCGCCAAACAAC
>NW_003852501.1:2218791-2253206 GCF_000181295.1 Otolemur garnettii
AAAAAAAAAAAAAAAAAAAAACCCTTGACTTTTGTTCACAAATTAGTCCCCAGTTTTCTGGCTATAATTAATCTAAGAAAAAAATAAGCCAGAAAAAAATACCCAGAGACTAAAAAAGAAACTGGGAGGTGGTGTTCCCAAAAGCTGAAGATCTTCAGCATTTAAAACAGTTTAAAATAGTTGTCACACTATTCAATAACTCCCTGATGACAGAAACACTTTCTTATAGTTTATCTATTTGTAAAACTTTCTTAACCTCTCACACTAGAGCTAGTTTGCTTCCAGTATTTCACCCTTACCTCCTCAGTGGAGTCACTGGACCTGAAGCCTCTCTCTTCACTACCCAATCTTAAACACTTTGGCATCTGAGCAGCAGCAGGTGTCAGCTTCTCTAACTCGATACTTCTGCCTTTCTCTTGATTCTTTTGTTTTTTAGGCACAGTTTTCTTCTCTAAGAACGCATTCTTATTTTCTAGCTTCCTGCTCTCTTTGGGTTCCTCAGCCTTTCTCAGGGTCTTTTTTTTCCTCCTGGCCTTGACATCAACATCTTCCTCAGCACTTGTGGCGCTATCCAGCTGTTTATCAAAAGCTTGGTCCTGCCATGCATCTTGGCCCACTCTATCTTTTGCACTTTTAATTTTTTGTTTCTCTTCTCTGTTATCAGAATGTAAATCTTCACTGTCATCTTCTTGAAAGGGGGAATCACTAAGTACACTCGATTCAAATTCCACTTGAGAGTCAATACATTTTTCTTTTTTTGTTTTTCTGTTTTCTTTGGGATCTTCTCTTATTTTAGTCTTTAAATCTCTTATTTCAGCCCTTTTAACTTTCTTAAATTCCTTATTTTCTTTCATTTCATCTTTTTTGGGCTTTTTGGATTCCTTTAATTCTTCTTTAGCTTCTAAAATTCTTTTCTTTGTCCTTAAATCAGAAACTACATTTTCCAAGGAGCTCTCCAGGTCTGATTTGGATTTATCTTTCAGTTTCCAAGTCTTTGCTTTTCTCTTTTTCAGATCATCAGGGCTTTTCTCCTCTTTATGCCTTAATTTTTTCTTTTTTTTCCTTGGGGAAGTATCTTCCTTTGTCTCACTTTGCTGATCACTATCAGAGTTTGCCTCAAATATATCATTATTTAATGACAGTCTCTATAAAATACAAAAAAAGTTAAAATACACTGGTTAATTTAACAAGGTTTTTGAAACCTGGTAGAAAATTTTTTTTTCCCAAGCAGAATCTCAACTCTCTAAAATTACTTACCTAAACAGAAGTTATATTCTACCTATATATTTGATTTAGCAAATAGGTCCTACTGGTGATGATGAATATCAATTTTTAAAAGTAGATCAAACACAGGGACAAAAACTTCAGTGCCACTGAAGTCCCCAAAAGGACACAACAGTGGACAATAATGGTGTCACAGTGGGTTAATAAATTATTTTTAACTTCAACATTTCTAACTCATTTTTTTGGTTGCCAACAAAGTAGTTACCAATCCAAGACAAAGTTTCTAAGACCTTGGATCTCACTAATTTTCAGTTATATATGGAACTGAGATTGTCCAGGAATACCTATTTTCCCAATTAATTTTATTTGTGTTACATAATGTTAAACATTTCCTATATTTTTCTGTTCTGAAATTGAAAAAAAGAAACTTAAGAATAAAGTATTTGCACAGACACAAAACCACCATGCACTATTTTTAGTTCCCATCTCCTAAAACTGTCTAAATGACTTGGGGTTGGAAAGGAGGAAGAGAAAAGACAACCATATTTCAAAAAATGTTTTCCTTACAGTACCTAAGAAAGAGATGGTTCTGGGGTGAAAAAGATAGTGGGAATATGCTCGGCACTCATAGCTCAGGGGTTAGGGTGCTGGACACATACACTGAGGCAAGTGGGTTCAAACCTGGCCTGGGCCTGCTAAACAACAATTGACAACTATAACAACAAAATAGCCGAGCATTGTGGTGGGCACCTGTAGTCCCAGCTACTCGGGATGCTGAGGTAAAAGAATTGCTTGAGCCCAAGAGTTGGAGGTTGCTGTGAGATAAGATGCCACAGCACTCTACCCAGGGGGATGGCCTGAGACTCTGTCTCAAAAAAATAAAAAAAAAATTTTTTTGAAAACAAGAAGCTGTAAGTTGGGCTTAACTGGGCTTAGCAAATGAAGAACAAGTGATGATTTAAACACCATCACAGGCTTGGTGCCCATACCACAGTGGTTACGGCACCAGCCACATCACCAAGGGTAGTGGGTTCGAACCCGGCCCGGGCCAGCTAGTCAACTGCAATAAAAAAATAGCTGGGAGTTGCAGCCGGTGCCCGTAGTCCCAGCTACTTGGGAGGCTGAGGCAAAAGGATTGCTTAAGTCCAAGAATTTGAGGTTGCTGTGAGCTGTAACGCCATAACACTCTACAGAGGACGACACAGTGAGACTCTGTCTCAAAAAATAAGTAAATTAATAAAATGAACACCATGACATCAAAGGGACAATAATCCCAATATTCTTTACAGCAAGACCTCTTGGCAGCAGTTTCAACAAATTTTTCTTAATAAGGTAGCAAAGAAATATGCTCTAAACCAGTCAAAAAGTCTAAATTTTGAGAGGAATATGAATTAATCACTTAGTAAAACAGGTGTATTTGAAGGAATGAGTGCTTGAAGGGAAAGAAATATGGAAGATGAGAGCAGGTATCTATTCTAGAAAAGTGAAGTATAGGCTAGTGCAGTGGCTCATGCCTATAATCCCAGCATTCTGGGATTGCTTGAACTCAGGAGTTTGAGACCAGCCTAAGTGAGAGACAGACCCTGTCTCTATTAGAAATAGATAAAAACGGCTCAGCGCCTATGGCTCAAGTGGCTAAGGCGCCAGCCACATACACCTAAGGTGGCGGGTTCGTATCCAGTCCAGGCCGCCAAACGACGACGGCTGCAACCAAAAAAAATAGCCAGGCATTGTGGCGGGTGCCTGTGGTCCCAGCTACTTGGGAGGCTGAGGCAGGAGACGCGCTTGAGCCCAGGAGTTGGAGGTTGCTGTGAGCTGTGGTGCCACAGCACTCTGCCCAGGGGGATAGCTTGAGGCTCTGTCTCAAAAAAAAAAAAAGAAAGAAAGAAAGAAATAGATAAAAACAAAAACAGAATGAAAAACCACAAAAAACCCCAACTAGCCAGGCATTGTGATAGCACCTATAGTCCCAGCTTCTGAGGAGACTGAGGCAGGAGGATTGCTTGAGCCCAGGAGTTTGAGGTTGTTATGTGTGAGCTAGGCCATGGCATCTAATCAGGGTGACAGACTGAGACTCAGTCTCAAAAAAAAAAGGTGAAGTATAACTAAAACAAAAGAATAGAAGATAAAAGTCTCTAATCTAAACTCCTTTTGTAGAGGGGTTCCTTTATAATAATTATAAGAGTACCCAGCAATCTGCTTAATTTTTTTTTGTTTGTTTAAATAAATGCTATGGTATTGTCATAGCTCGTTGCAGCCTCAAACTCCTGGGCTAAGGTGATTCTCCTACCTCAGTCTCCCCAGTAGCTGGGACGACAAACGTGTACCACCACACCCAGCTTTGCTCAGCAATTTAAAAATCATACTATCCGCTGGGTACAATGGCTCATGCCTATAATCCTATTACTCTGGGAGGCTGAGGTAAGTGGATCGCCTGAACTCACAAGCTCGAGACCAGCCTGAGTCACAGCGAGACCTCATCTCTAAAAATAGCCAGGAGTGTGGCAGGAGCCTGTTAGTCCCAGCTGCTTGGGAGGCTGAGGCAAGAGAATCGCTTAAACCCAAGAGCTTGGGTGTGACACCATGGCACTCTACCAAGGGTAACAAAGTAAGACTCTGTCTTAAAAAAATAAGTAAAAAATAAAAAAATTAAGACCATACTATTGGGAGGCACCTGTGGCTCAAGGAGTTGGGCGCCAGTCCTATATACTGGAGGTGGTGGGTTCAAACTCGGCCCCAGCCAAAAAAAACGGCAACGAAAAATTAAAAAAAGATGTATAAAAAAAGACCATATTATTAAAGGCCTTGTCACTATAGCATGAATTTATAAAACTGGTAGTTCTATTCTTCAACTATATTGCAAGATATGGCCCAAACTAAAGACATCCTTGCACAGTGATAAAGACTGCAGCTGCCTGGCCCTGTCTTTGCTAAGTGGGTGACCTGGGCTAATTCCTCACCTTTCTAAGTTTTAGTTGCCCCATCGTCATCCATATACTAATGGGCTGATCCAGTGTTTGGCATGTATGCAGTAAATACCCGCTGCTTCTGTTATTGCTATTATTTTTATCAACAACCAATACACACAGTCAAAACTGGGTCCTGATATTGTTTTGTTCATTAAAAAAAAATAGTAGGCATTTTTAAAAAGATGGTTAAAACAAATAACAGGGAGAAAGGAGGTCAATGTTCTGCACTTAAAATAAGTAATAATCAAAAATCAGTTTCCTAATGTGAGAAATTCTCACTACATAGTTCTAAGTTTAAGAACCCCTGCCAATATTCTAAGATATGGTAATTATTTCTTAAAAAAATAGAGAAAACTCTAAAGATAAAAGCAAGAAGTTGAATGTAAGTGGCCTTTATTTATAAATAATCAGAAGTTGTAACTGAAATTTGGAAAATTTAAATGAGGGTGTTCCCATAAGAGTCATCAATAAAGCTAACTCAATTATTCATAGAATAAGATAATTAAGGATTAAAAAGTTAACAAATCCTGGCCAGACATGATACCTCACACCTGTAATCCTACCATTCTGGGAGGCCAAGGAGGGAAGATTCCTTGAAGTCGGGAGTTCCAGACCAGCCTAGGCAAGAGTGAGACCCTATTCTCTACTAAAAGCAGAAAAATTAGGTGGAGTTCTAGCCCGCAGTCCAAGCTACTTGGGAGGCTGAGGCCGGAAGACTACTTGAGCCCAGGAGCCTGAAGTTGCAATGAGCTATAACGACAAGAACAAATCCATAAAAGAAAAGAAAAACCCAGGAATCAAATTTATGCCTTAGTTTCACATCACCCAACTCGAGCCCACCATCAAATCTTTTTCCAAACTGCTGATGACAGAATTTTTACTTATCTGAGTTCCTCCAATGTCTTTAGTCTTATCTATTATATCAGAAAGAGCTACTAAAAAAGCTAAAAATTGAAGTGTGAAGGGAAAAGAACAAGACCTGGAAAATCAACCTGTGAGTAATCTGAAATGGACTAAAATTTGTAGCTTGATGGTGTGATCTAAGAAAGGTTTTATTTTAAGTAGCAGTAAAAGATGTAAGATAAGCTAATAATGCAGATTAAACAAAGTATTAAAAAACAAGTTGGTCACATCTTAGACGAACAAGTAAAGTTCTGACATGTCTTTTTTTTCTACATTCATCTTACTCTTAATACCAATATTCACATCCCAACTATACTTGTTTGTCAACTGCAATTGTAGCTTGGGTACAGAAAAAATTCAACAAAAGTCACTGAATGCATTTTGTAAGAACCAACTGTCTATATGGAATTTACACTGAGGAATATTTTGTTATTTGTAAGTTATTCAGTACACATAATTTAAAACAATAAAATTTATGATGAACTATATACATAAAAACAAACAAAAAAAACAAATGTTGAGTCAAAACATGATACCTGAATGTCCTTCTTGGCTGCTTTGGCTTTGTTCTCTGCAACTTTCTTCCTAAATTCAAGAAGCACCTCTTTACAATCCTCCAGGTGAATTTCAGGCTCCCAGGTATCATCATCCGATGTATATCCTTTCCAGCGAACTTTATAAAGCACTTTACCCTGTTACATAAATTTAAAAAAGGCCAATGAGGCTACTGCTGACTTAATTACATTTCCCAAAACACACCACTGCTGAGAAAATAGGAAAGAACTTTAAAACTGCTTCTAAATGGAAATTAATGTCACATTATTAAGTATGTCCTTCTCCAGAGGCAAGTGGTTTGAGAAACACTATCGCTGCCCTTTTTTTCTTAAATGCAGACTGAGGTCTTTTTCTGATCTCACAAAACAATGTGTAGATTTGAAAAGCAATGAAAAATGAAGATAACCAAATAAATCACCCAAAGATACTGATATAACAATTTGATCTATTTTCTTTCACATGTTAGATTTATTAACACACATATGGTATTTTTTTTTTCTTTTGAGACACAGTCTCATTATGTTGCCCTCTGTAGAATGCCATAGCATCACAGCTCACAGCAACCTCAAACTCTTGGGCTTATGCAATCCTCTTGCCTCAGCCTCCCAAGTAGCTGGGACTACAGGCACCTGCTGCAATGCCCGGCTATTTTGTTGTTGTTGCAGTTGTCACTCTTGTTTAGTAGGCCCGGGCCAGGTTGGAACCTGCCAGCCTCGGGTATATGTGACTGGTGCCCTAACCACTGAGCTATGGGTGCCAAGCCATATGTTGTTTTTTAAAACAATGGGATAGGCTAAGCATGGTGGCTCATGCCTGTAATCCTAATACTTTGGAAGGCCAAGGCAGGCGGATTGCTTGAGGCCAGGAATTCAAGACCTGCCTAAGGAACACAGCTGGATACCCTCCCACCCCCATCTCTACCAAAAATGAAAGAATTAGCCAGGTGTGGTGGCAGGTGCCTATAATCCCAGCTACTCAGGAGGCTGAGGGAGGATTGCTTAAGCCCAGGAGTTTGAACTTGCAGTGAACTATGATGATGCCACTGTACTCTACAGCGTAGTTAACAACAGAGTGAGACTTTGTCTCAATAACTCTAAATAAGACAAACAAAAAACAAAACAACAAAATTGGAATAATTTTTAACCTTGCCTTTTCACTTATATATCAAGCACTTCTTGTTCCAGTATTTTTCAAAAATATGACTTTAGTGTCTTAAGATCATTCCATTCCATCATATAAATATGACAAAACTCCTTTGTTACAAAGGTTGTTTTGATCCTTTCCAATTTTTTTACTTTATAAATAAAGCTGTAATATCCTTGTGTATCTCATTAGGTTGTTAAAATAAATTCCAAAAGAGTAGATCAATGGAGTTAAAAAAAAAAAATAGCCAGGCTTCTGGTCTAATGAATTTAAACCTTCTCTCAGAAGTGTATGGTAGAACTAAAGAAGACAACAAACCACCAAAGGTGGTCTAGAACTGTGATTGCCTCACTAATATAATACTAGGACAAAGTTAAGAGATAGCAACTCAAGCTTAAGTTTTCCTAAGACTTCCACGAAGATGTTAGAGACTTGGGCCAAGTATGTTGTAGCACAGGCTACAAAAGACCCACGTGGCTTCCTGACTACAGTTATTCTGGCCCTTATCCCACTATTCCTAGCAAGTGCCGTCCTGTCTTGGAAGTTGGCCAAGATAACTGAGGCCAGGGAGAAAGAGCAAAAGAAGAAAACAAATACATCAAGAAAATACTGCAAAAGTTAAACTAGAAAAGGTTTCAGAAAATGACTGAACAGACTCTACAACCAGAGAAAATCATTGGAAAATTATGTACCTCTGGAAGGACTCACTAAGGTTTCATTTTTGGATTTCTTGACAGTGTTATTTAGGAAAAGAAATTTGACCAAATGAAGAATCATGCTAATGCTGACCTCAATACTGTACTTAATTTTTAGGCATGGGTGTAGAAGTTTGTCATCGATTGACAGTTATTATAAATTAGCTTTTACTATAGTACAAATTCTTTATAACTGACTCAGTCATTTGCCATTTAGCAGTTTACATACTGAAAAGAAAATATCCGGTGGAGAAAAATGACTTTAGATTATGAACTCTTCAAATCAGCTACTTAAAATGGGGTCCTGGCTAGGCGCTGTGGCTCACACCTATAATCCTAGCACTCTGGGAGGCCAAGGTGGGTGGATTGCTTGTACTCTGAAGTTCAGGACCAGCCTGAGCAAGAGTGAGACCCCATCTCTAAAAACAACCAGGCATTGCGGTGGGTGCCTGTAGTCCCAGCTACTGGGAAGGCTAAGGCAAGAAGATCACTTGAGCCCAAGAATTGGAGGTTGCTATGAGCTATGCCATGGTACTTTACTGAGGGCAACTGAGACTCTGTCTCAAAAAACAACAACAAAAAAATATTAAAATTAAAAAAAAATGGGGTCCTCTTTTGAACAAAAGAAATTAAAAATATAAAAGTCAGAGTGGAATTCTGTGAGGTGAAACATATGCTTTGGGTTAACAGAGATATAGTATACTAACCATATCCTTTATCATTACTGCTTCTTAGAATCATTACTGGCTTTCTCAAAGCAAAATAAAATATATATTCTTGAGACAAAGTCTTACTCTGTTACCCTAGATAGAATGCTACAGTGTCACAGCTCACAGTAAACTCAAATTCCTGGGCTCAAGCACTCTTCCTGCCTCAGCCTCCCAAGTAGTTGAGACTATAAGTGTGCACCACCATGCCTAGCTAGTTTTTCTAGTTTTAATAAAGGCCAGGTCTCACACTTGCTGAGGCTGGTTTCGAACTTCTGAGCTCAAGACCAGCCTAAGCAAGAGCAAGACCTCATCTCTACTAAATATAGGAAAACAAGCCAAGCATTATGGTGGGTACCTGTAGTCGCAGCTACTTGAAAGGCTAAAGCAAGAGGATTGCTAGGTTGCTGTGAGCTATGATGACACTACAGCACTCTACCTAGGGTGACAGAGTAAGACTCTGTCTCAAAAAAAAAAAAAAAAAAAAAATCAAAACAGTGTGGTACCAGAATAAGGACATAGAATCAGAAATAAAAGCAAAAATCTATGACCAATTTATTTTTGACAAAGGTGCCAAGTCCACACAATAGGGAAACAAACTGTACCAGGGCAACTGAATCTCCATATGCAAATGAATGAAGCTGAACACCATATAAAAAATTAACTAAAAAAGGTCAAAGTGGCTCAGTGCCTGTGGCTCAAGTGGCTAAGGCGCCAGCCACATACACCTAAGGTGGCAGGTTTGAATCCAGCCCGGACTCACCAAACAACAATGACAGCTGCAACCAAAAAATAGCCGGGCATTATGGCAGGCACCTGTGGTCTCAGCTACTTGGGAAGCGGAGGCAGGAGACTCGCTTGAGCCCAGGAGTTGGAGGATCCAAAGAGCTGTGATGCCCTCTACTGAGGGCAACAAAGGGAGACTCTCTCAAAAAAAAAAAAAAAAAAAAAAGAAAGAAAGAAAGAAAAAAGGTCAAAGTGTCTCAGCGCCCATAGCTCAGCAGTTAGGGTGCCAGCCACATGCACAGGGGCTAGTGGCTTTGAACCAGCCCCCGCCTGCTAAACAAACAATAACAAAAAAAGCCAGATGTTGTGGCAGGCGCCTACAGTCCCTGCTACAAGAAAGGCTGAGGCAAGAGAATCTCTGGAGCCCAAGAGTTTGAGGTTGCTGTGAACTATGACACCACTGCACTCTACAGAGGGTGACATAGTGAGATGCTGTCTCAAAAATTAAAAAAACAAAAAAGGTCAGAGCTAAATTTAAGAGCTAAAATGACTAAGTTTAAAACATAGGAGTAACTCTTCATGACTCTGGATTTGACAATGGATTCTTTGATATGCTATCAAAAGCATAAACAAACAGAAAAGCTATTCTTCATTAAAATTAAATTTTTTTGAAGCTCATGCCTGTAATCTCATCACTCTTGGAGGCCAAGGTGGAAGGACTGGTAGAGGCCAGGAGTTCCAGACCAGTCTGAGCAACATAGTAAGACCATGCTTCTACAAAAAACTTTAAAAATTAGGCTTGGTGCATGTAGCACAGTGGTTATAGAGTCAGCCACATACACCAAGGCTGGCGGGTTCGAACCCATCCCAGGCCAGCTAAGCAACAATGACAACTGCAACAGAAAAATAGTCAGACGTTGTGGCAGGCACCTGTAGTCCCAGCTCCTTGGGAGGCTCAGGCAAGAGAATTGCTTAATTCTCTTAAGAGTTTGAGGTTGCTATGAGCTGTGACACCACAGCACCCTACCGAGAGTGACACAGGCTGTCTCAAAAAAAAAAAAAAATTAGAAAATTAGTCAGGTATAATGGTATGAGTCCTAGCTACTTGAGAGGCTGAGGCAGGAGGATTGCTTGGTTACAGACAGCTATCTATGATCATGCCATCACACTGTAGCCTGGACAACAGAGCAACATCTCTTAAAAAAAAAAAAAAAAAAAGAATAAACTTTTCATGTATCAGAGGAGATGACCAACATAGTGAAAAAATAACCCACAAAGTGTGAGAAAATATTTGTAAATCATGTTTGATAAGGAAGTAGTACCCAGACTAAATAAACCACTATAACTCACAAATAATACAACAAACCAATTCAAAAATAAATGACTTGAACAGACATTTCTATAAAGATGATACACAAATTGCTAACGAGCACATGAAAAGATGCTCAACATCACCAGTCCTTAGGGAAACACCAATCTAAACCACAAAATGAGTGCTCACTTCGGCTGTGCATATACTAAAATTGAAACGATACAGAGAAGATTAGCATGGCCCCTCCATAAGGAAGACATGCAAATTCATGAAGCATTCTATACAAAAGAAGAGATAGCACTTTACACCTATTAGATGGATATTAAAAAAAAAAAACACCAATAGAAAGTACTGTCAGTAAGGATGCTAAGAAATTAGAACCTTCTTATGTTGGTGCTAGGAATGTAAAGTGGTACCGTTGCTATGGAAAACAAGCAGTTCCTCAAAAAATTAAATATGAAATCATCCTATAAACCAGCAAATAAAACCAAAAGAACTGAAAACAGGGACTCAAGCATTTGTATACTAATGTTCACTACAGCATTACTGACAATAGCCAAAAGGGGAAGTAACCTAGGTGTCTACTGATGAATAAATAGATAAATAAAATGTGGTACATACACAAAATGGAATATTCTCCATCTATCAAAAGGAGTGAAATCATGACACATTCTACAACTCAGATAATTCTTAAAAATATTATACTAAGTTAAATAAGCAAAACACAAAAGTACAAATATTTATGATTCCACTTATGTGAGGTACCTATAATAGGCAAATTCAGTAGACAAAAAGTAGGGACTCACTGGAGGAGCAATGGTAAGTTATTGTTTAACAGTTCTAGAGTCCCTGGTATGATCAAATGGTTGTGGAAATAGTGGTGTGGAAATAGTGGTAACAGATACATAACACTGTGAATGCAATTAATGCCACTGAGTTGTATACTTTAAAATAATTAAAATGGCTAATTGTAAAATAATTCAAAAATAGCTAATTTTATGTTAATAGATACTTTTAAAATTATAAAATTTATGATAAAAATATATAAATAAAATTTCTATTTTTTTAAATTATGTGCATCTATAATTTTAAAAAATGTATTACCTGTTTTGTCTTTTGCCCATTTTTCTCCATCTATATGAATTTTTTTTTTTTTTACTACTTTATGGCTACTAATCTTTATTATACATAGTCCAAATGTTTGCTTCTCCAGGTTTCTAGTTTTATCTTTTCTGCTCAATACCCAATCTCATGGAGAAGAACAATCAACATGGCTGTCTGCAGGAAATGCAGAGCACTGCTCTAACTCTCCACATAACACTGGCCGGATTCTATTCCTACCACTACCAAAGAGATAAACTCTCCAAGCTGAGTGCCAAGGACTATTACCTCCCATTTTACCCTTCAGTTATACCCAAGCTGCCCTTCATTCTACCACTTGTAGGAAAACCAAGTATCAACATTTATAAAGATTAGAAATTAAGAAATAATGAAAAAAGGATATACTTAAAATCTTACTTTTAATGGTAATTCTGAAAATCTGTGAAACTATAAAATAGTAATGTAGCTTAGCTACATTAACTGGGAGGACAGTGATATTACATCAGTTGAGCATATATGCATGTTCTTTTAACAAAATGGTGTACAAAAGGAAAATTACTTCTATGTACAACTTTTGTAAGTGCTTCAGAAAGAGTGGAGTTAAAACTGAAGAGATTCGAGGTGCCTCACACCTATAATCCTAGCACTCTGGGAGGCCGAGGTGGGTGGATTGCTTGAACTCACAGGTTTAAGACCAGCCTGAGCAAGAGTGAGACCTGGTCTCTAATAGCCAGGCATTGTGCTAGGCACATACAGTCCCAGCTACTTGGGAGGCTCAGGCCTGAAAATCATTTGGGCTCAAGAGTTTGCGGTTGCTGTACACTATGACGCCATGGCATTATAAATAAATAATTTTTTTTTTTGAGACAGAGTCTCACTATGTCGCCCTTGGTAGAGTGCTATGGCATCACAGCTCACAGCAATCTACAATTCTTGGGCTTAAGTGATTCTCTTGCCTCAGCCTCCCAAGTAGCTGCGACTACAGGTGTCCACCACAACACCCGGCTATTTTTTGTTGCAGTTGTCACTGTTATTTTAGCTGGCCCGACCCAGGGTTCGAACTCGCCAGCCTCAGTGTATGTGGCTGGCACTGTAACCACTGTGATATAGGCCCCAAACCAATAAATAAATGAAATTGAAGAGATTAAACAAAGGTGAGACAGCATGCATGAGTGGGGAAAAAAATCTTATGCAGAACTGCCTAAAAGCAGCCACATGCTTAGTGCTTGGTCTTGGTGGAAATATCAAGAGTTAATCTGTGGCTCGGTGCCTGTGGCTCAAACGGCTAAGGCGCCAGCCATATACACCTGAGCTGGTGGGTTTGAATCCAGCCAGAGCCCACTAACAATGATACCTGCAACCAAAAAATAGCCAGGCACTGTGGTGGGCGCCTGTAGTCCCAGCTACTTGGGAGGCAGAGGCAGCAGAATCACTTGAGCCCAGGAGTGGGGGGATGCTGTGAGCTGTGATGCCACAGCACTCCATCCAGGGTGATAGCTTGAGGCTCTGTCTCAAAAATAAAAAAAAAAAAAAGTTTATCTCCTTATATTAGTGCAGAAATATGCCAATTTTATCAATGACATGTCATGAGAATAAATGATCCTTGTATTTGTATGTGTAAAAAAATAAAACTAGGGCAGCACCTATGGCTCAGTGGGTAGGGCGCCAGCCCCATATGTGGAAGGTCACAGGTTCGAACCTGGCCCCAGCCAAACTGCAACGAAAAAATAGCCGGGCATTCTGGTGGGCGCCTATAGTCCCAGCTACTGGGAGGCTGAAGCAAGAGACTTGCCTAAGCCCAGCAGTTGGAGGTTGCTGTGAGCTGTGACGCCATAGCACTCTACCGAGGGCAATAAAGTGAAACTCTGTCTCTAAAAAATAAAAATAAAAATAACACTAAATCAGTTATTTAATATAGCTTTTTTTTTCTTATTGAGACAGAGTCTTACTTTGTTGCCCTGGATAGAGTACCATGGCATCATAGCCCACAACTACCTAAAACCCAGGGGCTCAAGATATTCTCTTGCCTTAAGCCTTCCCAGTAACTGGGACTTACAGGCACCCACCACAACACTTGGCTGGTTTTTCTATTTTCGGAGAGACTAGGGTCTTGCTCTTGCTCAGGACGGTCTCCTAATTCCTCAACTCAGGCAATCCACCCATCTGGGCCTCCTAAAGTGCTAGGATTATGGGCATGAGCCACCATACCCAGCTTTCAATACAGCTTTTAAAAAAGTATTTACAGGCCATTCTGGGTTACTCACACATGCAATCCCAGTACTCTGGGAGACTAAGGTGGGAGTATCAGTGGAACTCAGGAATTTGAGACCAGTCTGAGGAAAAGTGAGATCCCCATCTCCACTAAAAATAAAAAAAGAAAATTTAGGTTCAGTGCTTATAGCTCAGTGGCAAGGGCGCCAGCCACATACACCAGGGCTGGCAGGTTGGAACCAGGCCCAGGCCTGCCAAACAACAATGACAACAACAACAAAATAGCCGGGTATTGTGGTGGGTGCCTATAGTCCCAACTATGCAGGAGGCTGAAGCAAGAGAATCACTTAAGCCCAAGAGTTTGAGGTTGCTGTGAGCTGTCACGCCATAGCACTCTACCAAGGGCAACATACTAAGACACTGTCTCAAAAAAAAAAAAAAAAGACTATTTAGCTAGGTGTTGTGCTGCACACCTGTAGTCCCAGCTCCTCCAGAGGCTGAGACAGGAGGATCACTTGAGCCCAGGAGCTTGAGGTTGCAGTGAACTACAATGAAATGACACCACTGCAACGTAGATCCCATCTCTGTCTGGCTCAACAGAGCAAGACTCTATCTCAATTAAAAAAAAGAAAGCAGCGAAGACACTAGTAAACTTAACTTCTATGTCAATTAACACAGTCATAAATTTAAGGCCAGTCACCAGTGAAATCTTATCTAATCAACAAGAATGAAGACAATAACAGTCATTCTCAAGTATTAAGGGGCATATTAAATTCTAGCTCCAGATTGAAATTACCAATAATTGTTATCAGCCTTTATTTCAGCAGCTTTGCTTCATTTATTCAATAAATATTTATTGAGGCTTGGCACCCATAGCACAATGGTTATGGCACCAGCCACATATAACAAGGGTAGTGGGTTTGAACCTGGCCCAGGCCAGCTAAACAACAATGACAACTGCAACAACAACAACAAAACAGCTGGGCATTGTGGTGGGCACCTGGGAGGCAAGAGCATTGCTTAAGCCCAAGAGTTTGATGTTGCTGTGAGCTGTGATGCCATGGTACTCTACCCAGGGAGACATAGTGAGACTCTGTCTCTAAATAAATAAATACAATATTTATTGAGTGTGGTCACTATGTGTCAGGAACCTTTTGGGTCCTAGAGGCATAGCAGTATCCAGAAACAGATGAAACCCCTGTTAGCTGTCCTTTTATAGGAGTCATGTAGATCCAAATACTGTCCAGGCTTTGCCACATAACAGGAAACTTCATGATGGCCCTAGGATTTATAAATTTACTCTTCAAAATTCCAGTCTTTTTTTTTTTTGGTGACAGAGTCTCATTACGTCACCCTCAGTACAAAGCCATGGCATCACAGCTCACAGCAACCTCAAACTCTTGGGCTTAAGCAATTCTCTTGCCTCAGCCTTCCAAGGAGCTGGGACTACAGGCATCCACCACAATGCCTAGCTAGTTTTTTTGTTGCAGTTGTCATTGTTGTTTAGCAGGCCTGGGCTGGCTCGAGCCTGCCAGCTTAAGTGTATGTGGCTGATGCCCTATTCCCTGAGCTATGGGTGCCAACCCAGCATAGTCTATTTTCTTAGTAGGCAAAGTTTTCCTTTAGCTTACCAGTAAGCCAAGCTAAAAGGCAGGCAATAATCCTCCTATCCTACCAAATAATACACACTAGATCATTGCTTAAAATTTTTGTTAAAAAGAAAAAAAAATCAGCTAGAAGCGGTGGCTCAGATCTGTTATCCCCGCACTTTGAGACTAAGACAGTAGAATCACTTGAGGCCAGTTCAGAACCAGCCTGAGTAACATAGGGACATCCTGTCTCTACAAAAAAAATTTAAGAATTAGCTGGTTGTTGTGGCCCACACCTACTGTCCCAGCTACTGGGGAGGCTGGAACAGGAGGACTGCCTGAGCCCAGGAGTCCACAGTTACAGTATGCTATGATCACACCGCTACACTCCAACCTAGGTAACAGGATAAGACTATGTCTCTCAAAAACATAAAGTAAATAAATAAATAAAATGAAATAAAGAAGACCAGTGGTTCTGAATGCATTATGTCTATGAAGAGTTTAGGAAAAATGTACAATTGTAACTAAGCATTTCAATGAATTTCTACAGCAGTTTAGGTTTTTCCTAAAACCTCCTTTGTGCAACAAGATTTCAAGCAGCTCTCCATTTTGTATACAGAAATTACAGACTATTATCCGTATAGAAGTGTGTTAATAATAGAAGAAAAATTTAGTACAACTTTATGATTACAAGCGTGAACTAAAATAACATCTGTCCCTGCCAGTAGTTGACTGACTGGAACTTCTCTTGGCCAAGCGGGTCTCTAAATCTGAGAAAGGAGATGAGACATGCCTCATCATGTTCCCCTCCCTTCTTAGGGATGTTCTCTATGACTCACTAACAGGCCTAAGGCTATGCAAGACATACTTGCGTGTCCTCAGTATAGACAACAAACCACTGATTTAACAGACCCTTATCTTATTTTAATTCAGCATTCCTTTTCACTGATTCCTGGTATATCAGAGTCTAACTCAGAGGTTCTCAACCTGTGGGTTGTGAGCTCTTTGGGAATCAAAAGACCCTTTCACAGGGGTTGCCTAAGACCATCCTGCATATCAGATATTTACATTACGATTCATAACAGCTCCAAAATTACAGTTATGAAGTAACAATGAAAATAATTTTATGGCTGGGGGTTACTACAACAAGAGGAACTGTATTAAAGGGTCGTGACATTAGGAAGGTCAGCCAACTGCCAACTTACGAATCTTTAAACTCATCTATAACCTATGGGCCCCCCACTTTGAGATGTCCCATCTTTTCCAGTAAACCAATGTATGTTTTGCATGTATTGATTTATGACATTACCTGTAATTTCTATCTCCCTGAAATGTTTATTTTTATTTTATTTTTTTTTTTTTTGAGACAGATCCTCAAGCTGTCCCCCTGGGTAGAGTGCCGTGGCATTACAGCTCACAGCAACCTCCAACTCCTGGGCTCAAGCGAGTCTCCTGCCTCCGCCTCCCAAGTAGCTGGGACCACAGGTGCCCACCACAACGCCTGGCTATTTTTTGGTTGCAGCCGTCATTGTTTTTTGGCGGGTCCGGGCTGGGGATTTGAACCCGCCACCTTAGGTGTACGTGGCTGGCGCCTTAGCCGGTTGAGTTATAGGCACCGAGCCCTCTCTGAAATGTTTAAAAACCAAACTGTAATCCCACCACTGAGAGTCCACTTGCTTGGCCATGGCTCCTGGTCATGGTCCTATAAATTTGGATCAGAATAAACCTCTTTCAGTTATTTTACAGAGTATGGCTTCTTTTCTATGACACAAAAATTATCACATTAAAAAAAATGACAGTTACAACTAGTATTAGGATTACAAATTATGCAGTGGCTCCCTACATACGAATTATTTTCAAATTACATTCCCAAACTCTACCACTTTCAAGTTCCTAAGTAATGGCTGATTTGCTTACTGACAATTGTATTACAATTTTAAATAACCAAAGAAGCAAATATTCAATGCATTATGAAACAATACACAAATATATGTAAATTGAAAACAAAAGCTATTTTTTTAGAGACACTCTGTTGTCCTTGGTAGAGTGCAGTGCACATCACAGCTCACAGCAACCTCCATCTCTTGGACTTAGGTGATTCTCTTTCCTCAGCCTCCCCAGCAGCTGAGACTACAGACACCCGCCACAACACCCAGCTATTTTCTTCTTACAGTTTGGCCGGGGCTGGGTATGAAC
This sequence comes from Otolemur garnettii, assembly GCF_000181295.1. NCBI lineage: Eukaryota > Metazoa > Chordata > Mammalia > Primates > Galagidae > Otolemur > Otolemur garnettii. The sequence goes on from NW_003852501.1 coordinate 2,236,123, forward strand.
CAGCCACCCTCCACTGGTATATGAGGCCGGTGCTCTACTCACAGAGCCACAGGTGGGCCCCACAAAAGCTTTTTTTAATGATCTCTGGAAACAAGCCTTTGTCATTCAAATTTACAAATTCCTCTCTCAAACACCTCACAGGAAGTAAATGACTCTAATTCAAGAAGCCAAACAAGATAAAAATAATAATAATTCATATGAAAATGTCCTGGCCTGGCCTGGAGGCTCACACCTGTAACCCTAGCATTCTGAAAAGCTGAGGCAGGAGGATCCCTTGGGCTCAGAAGTTAGAGAGCAGCCCAGGCAAGAGGAAGACCCCACCTCTACTAAAAACATAAAAAATTTGACTGGATGTCCATGGTGAATGTCTCTAGTCCCACCTACTTGGGAGGCTAAGGCAGGAGGATTACTTGAGTCCAGGAGTTTGTGGTTGCACTGAGCTGCAATGATGCCACAGTGTTCTACCTGAGGCAACAGAGGGAGACTCTGTCTCAAAAAATGTAAATAAGTAAAATATACAAAAATGTGCTTTCTTAAAACCCAAGAAATTAAAAGCAGAAAGTAGATGACAAGTTTAAGCCTAAATTGTCAGCAATGGCAACAAATGTAAATAGACTAAATATTCCAGTTGCAAAATAAGATTAGCCTGGATCAGCTCAGTGCCCTTAGCTCAATGGTTAGGGCACCAGCCACATACACCAAGGCAGGAGGGTTCGAACCCAGCCCAGGCCAGCTAAACAACGACAACTGCAACAACAAAAAAAGCTGGGTATTGTAGTGGGTGCCTGTAGTCCCAGCTACTTGGGAGACTGAGGAAAGAGAATCGCTTAAGTCCAAGAGTTTGAGGTTGCTGTGAGCTATGACTCCATCGTACTCTACGGAGGGCGACACAGTGAGACTATCTCAAAAGAAAGAAAAGAAAAGAAAAAAGATTAGCCTGAATTAAAAAACACAAACCACACATGTCCCCACCCTGCAAAATTTCAATTCACCAAAACAATAATTCCAAATCAAAATTCAGAGTATTATGTGGCAATAATTATGTAATTACAAAGAGAAAAAAGAACTAAAACTACCTTCCAATCAATATGAGAGATTTAAGCACAGGAAAGTGCACAGAAAATGCAATCAAGACAAAAAAAAAAAAAAAAAAAAAATCACAGCCTGAACAGCATAGTATAATTAGCACATCTAATCTACAGGACCAATTTCAAACAATTCCTGAAGATATATTTTCAAGTGCACATAGGACATTAACCAGAAATGACCATGGCTCGGCGCCTATAGCTCAACCGGCTAAGGCGCCAGCCACGTACACCTAAGGTGGCGGGTTCGAATCCCCAGCCCGGACCGCCAAACAACAATGACGGCTGCAACCAAAAAATAGCCGGGCGTGGTGGTGGGCACCTGTGGTCCCAGCTACTTGGGAGGCGGAGGCAGGAGACTCGCTTGAGCCCAGGAGTTGGAGGTTGCTGTGAGCTGTAATGCCACGGCACTCTACCCAGGGGGACAGCTAGAGGCTCTGTCTCAAAAAAAAAAAAAAAAAGAAATGACCATATGCGCTATCATAAAGCATGTTTCCACAGATAAAAATAATATCCTTTGACCAAAACACAATTAACCTAGTAATCATTTTTTAAAAAGATAAATGTAACACCCTCAAATATCTGGAAATTAAGCAATATGCAATACTAGAATTTAATTCTTTGCTCATTCTATCACCCCAAATAAATTACAAATAACAATGTGTGGACTGGAATGGTCTATGTATATATTTTCATAATTCATAGACCAGTTATTCATATATAAGTTAGCAATAAAATAATTAACCGGGCATCTCGGTAGGTGCCTGAGTTCTAGCTACCTAGTGGCTGAGGTAGGAGGATCACATGAACCCAAGAGTTTGAGGTTGCTGTGAACTAGGCTGACGCCTCAGCACTCCAGCCTGGGCAACAGAGTGAGACTCTGTCTTTAAAAAAAGAAAGAAAGGAAGAAAAGAAATATATAAATTAGTAAGAGTGAGTCAATTCTAAGTCTTTCTGATTACATTTTAAATCCCTAGACTAAGAGGAAGCCTAGTAAACTATCAGAACCCTTATTTTTGTCACCCACTAGATGACTAACCAACTGGCTGACTTAACTCTATAGCGAAGATACAACTGCCACAGCTGTGTTCTGAATTAATAATCTATCTCAGCTTATAAATCATTTGTTCACAAAAACACCTAAGAATCCAAGAATTAGAATTTTAACTCAACCTTATATGACTAAAGCTTAATTGCCTTCTACATTTAAGTTTCTTAGTTTCATCCACTTTAGACTAAAATATGAGGCCGGTAGTGCCTACAATTCTTTGAGGCTGGCAAAATTAAATATTGTACATAATTAAGTTCAGAAACTCATCCTAGGAAAAATACTGCATACCTCATTCTGGACATCACTATAGTCACCTGGGAAGCTATGCACTGATGCCAGCACCTAGTCCACATTTCAAAGCTATTTTGGAACTCTTTTCCTAGAATGGCCATCAGAGCTGTCACAGTATCACCCCTGATGTCCTGCATGTCATAAAAATGTCTTCCTTTCAGTTATTTACTTTATCTTTACTGGGGGCCAGATCAGGTGAGTAGGGAGGGTGCTACTTGTGTACCAGCAAAAACTCCCTGACAAACAGTGCTGTGTGAGCTGGTGCATTGTCTTGATGCAAGATCCATGAGAGTTGGCCAAGATTTTCAGTTAAGATTTTCCTAACTCTCTCTGATTTTGATACACAATTTGACAAATTTTTGCAATGTTTTTATCAGTTCTGATTGTTACTGGCTCCCCTGACTTCTCTTCATCAGTGGCATTTCTTTTCCCTCAGAAAAATATTTAATCCATCTATGCACTGCCATTTTCCTCATGGCATTTTCCCCATATACTTGGACTAACATGTCCCTGATTTCACTTCCACTTCTGCCAAATTTAAAGACACTTTCTGTTTGTTGCTCTAATTCAAGCTCCAACATTCTCACAACAGCACACTAAAACATGCAACAGTAATAATGAACATTATTCAGAGAGACACCACCAGGTGTTGACATGAACAAAGCTGTGAGACACTAATATACTAAGATTATGAAACTTACTGAGTTGTTTATACAGGGGTGCCAAGTTCACAAATTTAATTGTCAGACCTCATATATGAATGGGTGAATCATCTTAATTCTAAAGATACTACCCTCCCAGATGAACATTTTCTAAATTTCTTCTTTATGCCAAGCACTGTGTTAAATGCAGGCAATACAAAACAGTCTACGACTGGCTTCTCCTCTCACCTCGAGGTGCTTACAATATACAGGTATTGGAGAAATTATACATAAAAACGTTCCTATCTTTGCTGTATTGCAAATACAATCTTTTTTTTTTTTTTTTAGACGGAGCCTCAAACTATTCTCCTGGGTAGAGTGCTGTGGCATCACAGCTCACAGCAACCTCCAACTCCTGGGCTCAAGCGAGTCTCCTGCCTCTGCCTCCCAAGTAGCTGGGACTACAGGTGCCCACCACAACGCCTGGCCATTTTTTGGTTGCAGCCATCATTGTTGTTTGGCAGGCCCGGGCTGGGGATTCGAACCCACCACCTTAGGTGTATGTGGCTGGCGCCTTAGCCGATTAAGCCACAGGTGCCGAGCCTGCAAATACAATCTTAACAACACTAGATTTCAATTATATGTCTGAGTAAGAGAACCCTCTAGTGTCTACAACTGTGTATATGCTTCAACAAATCTCTATTATTCTGAGGACCTAACAGCATCTAGCACATAGTAGTTGGTAAAACAAAAAAAAAGTTTGCTGAATGAATGCTGAAAAAAAGTAACACAAAGCAGCATACCACAAATGAGAAATAACGACAATAAAAAGAATACAACACAGACACTGACCAGTGTATGGGTTTTCTTATCACCTCGCATTTAACTATTAAAACATTATTTTCTGATTGTCAATGCTTCCCCCCCCAAGGAGGAGTCCACAATCCAGCATGACAGACAAACATGTTTTAAATGCCTTCATGGAGGTCTTACAAATTGCAATAAAGGCAGAAATGAGAAAGCACCTCACTCTCCAGAGATCAGGGTCAAGGCTGATCTCCAAAGAAAAGGCTCTCCACAGAGAAATGGACTCTTGAGTCCTTAAAAAGCTGAGTAGAGTTTCATCAGGACAGGGAAGACAACAGTTCAGGCCAAGACACGGTATGATGAGGAATTTCAAGTATTACTGTGAGGTTACAATCCATACAATACATAGGGTAGAGGGGAAAGATACTAATCAGGTTTTGAAGGCCTTTTTGTTTTTGTTTTTTTTTTTGAGATCGAGTCTCACTTTGTCGCCCTCTGTAGAGTGCCAGGGCCTCAAAGCAACCTCAAACTCTTGGGCTCAAGTGATCCTCTTGCCTCAGTTTTTCATTTTTAGCAGAGACGAGGTCTCAACTCAGGCTGATCTCGAACACCTGAGCTCAAGCGATCCACCTACCTCGGCCTCCCAGAGTGCTAGGATCACAGGCATAAACCACAGCGCGCGGCCTTGAGGCCTTTTAGTGCGACCCTCTTGGGTGAGACTGGGATTTTAGTCTGATAGAAAATAGGAATTCCTTTAAATTGCACACCAAAGATTCGATTATAGTGGAACCACGGCGTGGAGAATGGATTATGAAGAGAAACATCGTTTCACTATCATATCACTCCTTCCTGGCGTAGAGCAGCGGCCCCTACCACGTACCCAAATACTAGTGACCACACAGGTCTCTCACCAGTTAAGTCTCTGCACCCTTTTGAGGGTCATACACCACATTCCAACCTGCTTCATCTCTTTTACAAATCAATTCTCTAAAACTTGTTGAACCATCCTTCACAGACACGGCGCTGAAATGTCCATTCGAAAATGTCGTTCTGCTACTCCACCATTTCGCCTGCTAGCCTTTAGCTCTGTCACGTTCCTGGCCCGCTATGTTGCCTACTCGTACACACAGGTGTCTCCAGCTTGAGTCCGGGCCCTCAAGTTCCAGAGCCACCCGTCCCACGCAGCCCTCAGCCTCCAAGGCCACCACCTTCTCCCCTCGAACGCACCTCCCCCTCCACGTACCCCCTCCGTCTTCATGTCCAGGATCTTCTCCACCTCGAACACATCCTCCCCGTCTTCCTCGCTGTCTCCACCGGCCTCCGTTCCTCTCGTGACTGCGTCCTTCTCAACCGCTAGGCCAACTCCTTCTTCGACTTCGGGACACTCATCAGTGCTATAGGAACCTGACAGAGGAACTGCGGTCACACCGACTCCCTCCGCCACTGGCTCCATCGTGTAAAATCAGCAACCAGCCGCAGAAAAGAGGCTACGACACACACACCCGGCCCGCTCCTAGCGTTCCGCGCTCAGCCTTAATCCACTTCGGCGTCGTGACGAAAATCGGCCTATGACGAGCTGCGTACTTCGGAGTGCCACTTGCGGGAACCAATCACGTAAAGGCAGGCGCGCAGCTCCCCCGCCGAGGGGGGAGGGGCGCCCAGGCGGAAGAACGCTATCCGGGGGTGGGGCGGAAAGGTTGCAGGGGGCGGGTAGCAGTGGGCAGGGCTGCGAGCCCTGGGACCGTGGAGGCGGGTGCTGTCCGGTATAATGGCGGGAGGAGGAGGGCGGCGCGGGGAGGAGAATGAGTGAAAGAGGGGAGGGAGAGGAAGGCTGTAATGTCAGCTCCCGATGGTCCTTATCCCACACCCCAAAAAGACATGGAACCAAAAAAATCTAGAGTATTATGACATGGATTATGGAACACCCTGATGCTGAGGGTCCATGCTTAGACGGTAACTTTGGGGATTTACCGGCCGAGCCTCAGACCTCATCAGGACTGGGCAGCCACGAGAAACTCCTTTCTGACAGTCTCCCAAGGGGACATAGGGAGGCAACTCCTCTCAAGCCCTCATCCTTTTGTGTTTCAGGGGGTCACAAAGGTTCACAATAGCTGTTGTCCACGCTGTGTGGCCTATGGTGATAGCACAGGGTGCCCCGGGACCATGGTGGAGTGGTTCCCCTACAGAGTTACTAAGTTATTCAGGTTTTTAACAACTTGTTCTAATTTTTTTCTTTTTCTTTCTTTTTGGCCCGGGCCTGGTTTGAACCCGCCACCTCCAGTATATGGGGCGGATGCCCTACTCCTTTGAGCCTCAGGCACCACCCACAACTTTGTTCTAATTTTGATAATTTACATATTTTCCCAGAAAACTGTTCATTTCTTTCAGATTTTGAAATTCATGGGTATAAAGTTGTATGTGTATGGAATTCTCTCATAATTCTTTTATTCACATCCATGTATGTATTTCCCCTTTCTTCATTTCTGAGGTCTGTTTGTGTTTCTTTAATTCTTCCCTCCACAGGTTTGCCAAGGGATTTTCTACTTTTTTGGAGTTCACACGCTTTTTTTACTTAGCAATCTATTTCTGTCTTACCTTTTCCTTTGTTTTTTAAGTTCATTAATTTGTTTTATCTTCGTTATTCCTTCTTGTTAATTTCTTTAGGTGTGTTCTGTTGATCTTTTGCTAGACCCCAATAACTCTCAGATAAATTCTTGGTTAATTTATTTTTATCGTTTCAAAGTTAGAATCACGCAGTTGGCCACCAACTCTCCACTATCCTTGTCATCTATTCTAGGCCTAAAGAATAGGGAGCTAGAGTTACAAAAAGCCTGCTTCTTCAAGGTGTGAACAAGGCTCTCCTCATCTTGTACTTGGACTCCTCTTAGACTAGTCTGGGCCTCAGAGTAGCTCTTCCCAATCCACCCTCCTAACAGGGAAACTGAAATACAAGACTCCGGGGGCAGGAATAACACACAGGTAAGTCTGCAAACTCCTTTTCTCTTAATAAAAAAAATAACAACAACCAAAAAAATCTTAAGTAGGACCAAATTTTCTTTACTTTTTTTTTTTTTTTTTTTGAGACAGTCTCACTTTGTCGCCCTCCATAGAGTGCAGTAACATCATAGCTCACAGCAACCTCACACTTTTGGGCTCAAGCAAGTCTCTTGTCTCAGTCTCCCCAGTAGCTGGGACTACAGGCGCCGGCCACAATGCCTGGCTATTCTTCCTTGCAACTGTCATTGTTGTTTAGCAGGCCCGACCAGCTAGAACCACCAGCCTCAGTGTATGTTGCCAGTGCCCTACTCACTGAGCTACAGATGCCAAGCCAGGACCAAATTTTGTATATGAGGGACTCTCAGTCCTATATGACTACTTCATGTTTTAAGAGCATCTGAAGTTTTTTCCCCTCTAGACCAGCTGCAAGCCTAAAGTTGCCAGAAATCCCACAACAGGACTTTCAAGCTGCCTCCTTATACCTGACAGTGGGCACAGGAATAACCTACTCATAGGAAGATTTAAGGAGGAAAGACCAGTATCAGGCTAACTTGGAAGCCTTCAAGATCTTAGAGGTACAACAGTGGCAGGAACAATTTGGTGTTTTATTATGGATTCCAATCTTCTCTTTTCTTGGCTGACTTCTTCATTTTGTGGAGCTCATCCTCTAGGACTGGGTTTTTCAACTTTAGCATGGTTGGAATTTGGGGCTGGATAATTCTTTTTTGTGTGGCATTTTACCTGCCCTTGTCAAAGAAAAGCAAGATCCCAGTTACAGCAAAGACAGGAGGGATTTATAAGCAAGGAGGTACCGGGCATGAGTGGATGAAAAATCACTAAGAGGAAAATCAGGGGTAGAGGGAGATTCTGATGAAACTGATTTGACAGGATTCTTGACCAGGGAAAGCTAGATTAATCAGATATCAACTGGGAGATGGTGGAGGATGAGGAATTGCTTTTTGTAAAGACTGGACGTCACCGAGTTGCCCAGGCAGGTCTCAAACTCCTGGCCTCAAGTGATCCTCCTGCCTCAGCCTCCCAAAATATTGGGATTACAAGTGTAAACCACTACAGCTGGCCCAAATAAATTGATCAAATATCTAGAATGATTGGATATCAAGAGTGTAGGATTCTTTTTTTTTTTTAATTGAGATAGAATCTCACTCTGTTGCGGAGTAGAGTGCTATGACATCATAGTTCACAGCAACCTCAAACTCTTGGGCTTAGCAGTCCTCTTGCTTCAGCTTCCCGAGTACTTGGGACTACAGGCGCCCACCACATGTTGGCTAATTTTTCTATTTATCATAGAGACGGGGTCTCCCTCTTGCTCAGGCTAATCTTGGACTCCTGAGGTCAAGCAATTCACCTGCCTCGGCCTCCCAGAGTGCCAGGATTACAGGCACTAAGAGGAAACATCAGGGGTAGAGGAAGATTCTGATGAAACTGATTTGACAGGATTCTTGACCAGGGAAAGCCAGATTAATCAGATATCAACTGGGAGATGGTGGAGGATGAGGAATTACTTTTTGTAGAGACCGGATGTCACTGCGTTGCCCAGGCAGGTCTCAAACTCCTGGCCTCAAGTGATCCGCCTGCCCCTCTCCCTAAGGGGCAGATTTCCGTTGTCCTCTGACTTGGAGTGGTAGTAGGAATAGAAGTTTTGATGATAGGTTGGGGTCACAAAGAGAAAAGATTTGTACCACAGCTTGTTATGGCAGCAGAGACAGTATTAGGCAGACAGACAACAGGGGCATCAATGAACACAAACCTTCTTACTGGGAAATTACACACACACAAGCCCAGAGAAGATGCATTAACAGAAAAGGTTTGAAAAAGCCCCTAAATCTCTAGTTGGGTTGATTGGTGAAGGTCTTCTCCTATACGAAGCCAATCTGAAATGCCTAAAGCTTTAAAAAGATCACAAAGCATACAAAAAAGCATAGAAAAGTGGCCCAATAAAAGGAACAAAGTAAGTCTCTAGAAACTGAGCCTAAAGAAATGAAGACCTGGCTCGGCGCCTATAGCTCAACCGGCTAAGGCGCCAGCCACCTACACCTAAGGTGGCGGGTTTGAATCCCCAGCCTGGACCCGCCAAAACAACAATAGCCAAAAAATAGCCGAGCGTTGTGGCAGGCGCCTGTGGTCCCAGCTACTTGGGAGGCGGAGGCAGGAGACTCGCTTGAGCCCAGGAATTGGAGGTTGCTGTGAGCTGTAATGCCACGGCACTCTACCCAGGGGGACAGCTTGAGGCTCTGTCTCAAAAAAAAAAAAAAAAAGAAAGAAAGAAATGAAGACCTATGAATTATGAAAAATTAAAAATCTTTTGACTAAGATCAAGTGTAAAAATAACCATCTTAAAGATGCCCAATGAATGCTAGGCACATTATAGGCTCATGCTGTAATCCAAGCACTCTGGGAGACTCAGTCGTGTCAGGAATTCAAAACCAGCCTGAACAAGAGTGAGACCCCATCTCTAATAAAAATAGAAAAACTTTAAAAAAGGTAAAACTAGGCAGGCATTGTGGTGGGTACCTATAGCTCCAGCTAGTCAAGAGGCCGAGGCAGAGGATCACTTGCGCTCAAGAGTTTGAGGTTTCTATAAGCTATGATGGCATGGCACTGTACCCAGGGTGACAGAGTAAGACTTTGTCTAAAAAGATAAAGAAAATAGGCCAGGCATGATGTCTCACACCTGTAACCCCAGCACTCTGGTGTAGAGGACGCCAAGAGACAAATGACCTCTAAGCAAGATGATTTACAGCTGACAGGTGGACTCTCCGGCGACTTGTCCACAGGTGCTCCTTGTGGAGAAGGAGCCCGTGCTCTCAGCACGTAGTCATTGTTAATTACTCCCCTCACTTGTATTATTCCATTTCAGTAAAAGGCTGGTGTGTAGGGGCTACCCAGAAAGTAAGGGCTAGCCCGCCTTCCACAAACTTGTACTTCTAATCCACCTCTCGCCTGGTTCCTTCCGAGACCAGGGCCATAGGAGCCCGATGGGTCGCGACACTCTGGGAGGCCATAGTTGGTAGATTGCTTGGGCTTATGAGTTTAAGACCAGCGTAAGCGAGAGTGGTGGCTACTATAAATAACTGGGTGTTGTGGTGGACGCCTATATTCCCAGCTACTGGGGAAGCTGAGGCAAGAGAATCACTTGAGCCCAAGGGTTTGAGGTTGCTGTGAGCTATGATGTCAAGGCACACAATCACAGGGTGACTGAGTGTCTCAAAAAAAAAAAAAAGGCTTGGCACTCATAGCACAGTGGTTATGGAGTCAGCCACAGGCTGTTGGGTTCAAACCCAGCCCGTGCCAGCTAAACAACAATGACAACTGCAACAAAAACTAGCTGTGGGGCGGCGCCTATTGCTCAGTGGGTAGGGCGCCTGCCCCCTATACAGAGGGCCTATACAGAGGGTGGCGGGTTCAAACCTGGCCCTGGCCAAACTGATAAAAAAAAAAAAAAAAACTAGCTGGGCGCCTATAGTCCCAGCTACTTGGGAGACTGAGGCAAGAGAATCACTTAAGCCCAAGAGTTTGAGGTTGCTTTGAGCTGTAATACCACAGCACTCTACCAAGGGTGACATAGTGAGACTGTGTCTCAAGAAAAAAAAAGTATACCAGTGTAAATGTAACATACTAGTATTTATACTCATTCTTTAATCCCCCTATCAAGGGAGACATAATGAGACTTTGTCTCAAAAAAAAAAAGAAAAACAAGAAAATGATGCACAGACAACTTAAATAAAATCAGGCAAACAATGCATGTACAAAATAAGAATATCAACAAATAGAAACTGTAAAAAAAAACTAAGAAATTCTGGAGCTGAAGAATATAACTGAATGGAAAAATTTACTAGAAGGGTTTAGATTTGACTAAATAGAAGAAAGAGCATACTTTAAGATGAATCATTTGAAATTTTTTATTTGAGACAGAGTCTCACTTTGTTGCCCTCAGCAGAGCACCATGGCTTCATAGCTCACAGCAACCTCAAACTCTTGGGTTCAAGCGATCCTCTTGCCTCAGCCTCCTGAGTAGCTGGGACTACAGGCAACCATTACAATGCTTGGTTATTTTTTTTAGAGAAGAGGTCTTGGTCTAGCTCAGGCTGGTCTTGAACTCCTGAGCTCAGGCAATCCACCTGCCTTGGCATTTGAAATTATTAAGTCAGAGGAACAAAAATAAAACAGAATGAAGAGAAGTAAGGAAAGCCTAAGGAGCTTATGGGACACCATTAAGTAGAGCAATATATGCATTTTGAAAATTCCAGAAGGGGTAGGAGCCTACTTGAAGAGATAATGTCCAAAAACTTCACAAATTTGAATAAAGAAATGGACATAAAAATTCAAGAACCTCAATGAATTCCAACGAGGATAATATCAGAGAGACCCCCATGGAGACACATTATAATCACATATTGTCAAAACTGCAAAGAGGATCTTGAAAGCAATAAGAAAAAAAGAGACTCAACATATACAAAGGAGCTCCTATAAAATTATCAGTAGATTTCTCAGCAGAAACCCTACACATTACAAGAACACAAGAGAGCAGGATTATATATTTAAAGTGATTTGTAGCTCAGTGGCCACGGGGCCAGCCACATACACTGGAGCTGGCAGGTTGGAACCCAGCTCAGGCCTGCCAAACAACAATGACGACTATAACCAAAAAATAGCTGGGCATTGTGGTGGGCACCTGTAGTCCCAGCTACTTGGGAGGCTGAGACAAGAGAATCATTTAACCCCGAAAGTTTGAGGTTGCTATGAACTGTGACACTATAGCACTCTACCCAAGCCAACACAGTGAGACTCTGTCTCAAAAAAAACAAGAACAGCAATAAAAATAAATTCTTGCTGACCAGGAATATTATACCAGGCAAAACTTTCTTGCAAAATGAAGGAGAAATTAAAACTTTCCCAAGTAAGCAAAAGCTGAGGGAGTTCACCACCGCAAGACTTGCGATACCAGAAATAGTAAAGGGAGTCCTTCAAGTTGAAATGAAAAGATGTTAGAGAGCAATATGAAAGCATGTGAAAATAAGCTCTCTGGTAAAGATAAATAGACAAATATAGAATCACAGTATATAATGTTGAGTATATAAATCACTTTTAGTTCTGGTATAGCATTTAAAAGATAAAAGCATAAAAACTATTAATCTAACTATAATTCTTTGCTAATCAATACACAATGTAAAAAAGGTACAATTTGTGAAATCAAAACCAAAAGTAGGATTCCTGGCAAGATGGCTGACTACAGACAGCTTTCACCAGCAGCTCCAGTCCAGAAAGAGAAAAACTGAACTGAAGTTAACTCAGAGCAGTTGAAGTTGAGGGATCAAACACAAGGAGAAGAAATCAAGGTGCTCAGTGTTCCTATGGAGCCAAATGAAGATGTGAAAGAAAAAGGAAGGGTGAGAAAAGAACAGTTACAGGGCAAAGGGACTGAAGGAGCCTGGAACCAAACAAAGGGGTAAGGGGGTCCTTCCCCCACCCCTCCCTTTCCATGGATTCTCTGTGCAGAGCAGTCCCACAGGAGAGAGCCGCAAAACCCATTTTCCTGCACCTAGGAGTTTCCAATCCCTGTGTCCCCATCCCACCTGACAGAAAAGTAAACAAACTTTCTGCTGCCTTGTGCCCACAGCCCACCCTATCTCTTTTGGTCACTTCACAGACTGCCCCCTGCAGAGGCCAGCATCCCAGCACTCTAGCAATTTGGAGTGCTAACTTGGTGGCCCAGGCAGTCTAGAGGGTCTGTCCCACCATCAGCACCAGAAAGGTGAAGGAATTCCAGCCAGACCCACTGGGAAACCAAAGATCATAGAAGCAACTTTCTCCCTTAACACAACTGCCCAGGTCCTTGACTGGCCTCACAGTCAAGGAAGGTCCTGCCCTCCTAACATGTCTGGCAAGGTCTTTAGGGTCCTCTGCATTGTGTGTTATGGTGAACTGAGTGTGCTCTGCTCCCCTACCGAGTGCTTCCCTGCACTTCCTTCAGAGGGGCAGGGTCTTTTCTGGGTGTCCCTTATTCTAGCAGGGATCATTTCCCTGCCCTCTGGAGTGGCTCTGTCCAGAGTGTGTGCCTGGCAGGCTTCTGGTGTTTCAGCCCAGCTCCCCACCATACCCCTGTCCCCCAACTCCTCCTGCTAACTTGAAGAAAGACAGGCCTACCCTTAGGCAAACCCACCCTAGAAAGGTCTGGGAAGCAGACCACAGGCTGTGTTTCCCCTCCCTCAGCTGCCAGTGAGGATTGGTCAGTTCAGCTAGGACTCCAGCAAAAAACTCTTAACGCTTTGAATTTTCATGAGGGGCATTTATGATAAGGCAGAAAATTAGGTGGGAGCAGTTGGGTGGCCTGAAGAGTCTCCATGTCCAGTTGTGGGGAAAGAGGGGAACCATAGAGTTAGATCTTTTAAAACAGGGACTTCAGAAAATTATGAGGCTCCTTTATTTTTATTTATATATATTATTTATTTATTTATTTTGAGACAGTATCACTTTGTTACCCTTGGTAGAGTGCCATGGTGTTATAGCTCACAGCAACCTCAAACTCTTGGGCTCAAGTGAGCCTCTTGCCTCAACCTCCCAAGTAGCTGGGACTACAGGCACCTGCCACAGTGCCTGGCTATTTTTAGAGATGGGGGTCTCTTGCTCAGGTTGGTCTTAAACTCACCTACCTTGGCCTCCCAGAGTGATGCGGATGCTTTGAACTTCAGGGTGGTCTGATACGAGGACAGAAGCAGATTGGCAAGCTTACTGAGAGTCACCTCTCCACCAGCCTAGGAGCATCTGGTGGTCTTCTCCCAACCACTATCCTACCCAACTTGGAGAAAGCAAGGCCAGCCATCAGAGAATCTCACACTGCAGCCCCCAAAGGGAGCATCTCTGTGTGAGAAGGGCTACAGATATAAACCCTAACTCATTTCAACAGTCAGAGTTAAGAGGTGGTGAGGCCCATATCATGGGGACACTAGAACTGATTTCAGCCTGCCAGTTTTAGTTTTAGTTGCCAAACAGGTCTCTGGGATGCTGAGTAACTCCAATAACTATTTAGGAACAACCTAACATTTTCTGCAAAAAAACTATAATTAATATAAAAACTTAGCTGAAAATACACATGAAGAATCAGCAGAAGAATTCTGGCAACATGAAAAATCAGAACAAATCAACTCCCCTAAGAGATGAAAGAGAGATACAGCAGAATATACCATCAATAGCAAAATTATTGAAATGTCAGAAACAGATTTCAGAATATGGATGGCAAATAAGATTGCAATTGAGGAGAAGATGGGGGAAAAAATCTAAAAGTAATCCAAAACTTGTCTCAAGAAATTAGTGAAGTTAAAGACAAAGTCACCAAGGATCTGGACAGAATTAGGAAAGATAGCAGAGCTTAAGGAATTGAAAGAGGCATTCAAGGAGCTTCAAAACACACTAGAGAGCCTGAGTAACAGAGTAGAACATGGAGAAGAAAGAATTTCAGAAATTAAAGACAAGACCTTGGAATTAACCCAATCATTCTAAGAGGTAGAAAAAAAGAGAACAAAAACTCAATATTCCCTGAGACAGTTACAGGATTACCCCAAAAGATCAAACATCCAAAACTATAGGGATTCCTGAAGGAGAATAAAATGGTTCTCAAAAGCACCGAAACTTTACTTCAAGACATAGTGGTGTAGCATTGTGAGAGACACAGAAATTTAGATAGTAGATAGTTTCAGAACCCCAGTAGTCTCAATTCAAACAAAACATCTTCTAGACACATTGTAATTAACTTTGCCAAAGTCAATATGAAAGAATCCTGTAAGCAGCAGGTGTAAGAAAAATATTACCTACAAAGGGAAAAATGTCAGGATGACTGCAGACTTTTTAAGCCACAAGGGAGTGGCATCAGCCTTTAACCTTTTTTTTTTTTTTTTGAGACGGAGCCTCAAGCTATCCCCCTGGGTAGAGTGCCGTGGCATCACGCTCACAACAACCTCCAACTCCAGGGCTCAAGCGAGTCTCCTGCCTCAGCCTCCCAAGTAGCTGGGACTACAGGCGCCCGCCACAACACCTGGCCATTTTTTTTTTTTTTGGTTGCAGCCATCGTTGTTTGGCGGCCCGGGCTGGGGATTCGAACCCGCCACCTTAGGTGTATGTGGCTGGCGCCTTAGCCACTTGAGCCACAGGCGCCGAGCCAGCCTTTAACCTTCTTAAACAAAACAATATTCAGCCCAAGATCCTGTCTCCTGCTAAACTGAGTTTCATTTGTGATGGAGAATTCACATATTTTACTGATATGCAAATGTTGAGGAAATTCACAACTAGACCAACTCTACAGGAAGTACTTGGACGCATTCTT
This sequence comes from Otolemur garnettii, assembly GCF_000181295.1. Lineage (NCBI taxonomy): Eukaryota > Metazoa > Chordata > Mammalia > Primates > Galagidae > Otolemur > Otolemur garnettii. Next base: position 2,251,333 of record NW_003852501.1, read on the forward strand.
CATACTGATCAGCATGATGGTTCATCACCCAAGTAAACACACCCAGAAATTAAAGACCAAAGCCTAGCTCTACAGTGGCATAAGGGATAAAACTAAGCACTGACCCACCACAAAACCAGACGAATAAAACACCATACCTATCAATTATCTTAATAAATGTGAATGACTTGAATTCCCCACTAAAGAGGCACAATCTGGCTGACTAGAAACAAAAGCTCAAACCTAAAATCTGCTGTCTCCAAAAAACCCACCTAAGGATAAAACACTAAGGGCGAAGGGATGAAAATTAGTATTCCAAACAAATAGCACCAAATAAAAGTAGGAGTTGCAATCTTATTTGTAGCTATAATTGGATTTAAGCCAACACAAATAAGAAAAGACAAGATGGACACTACATACTGGTCAAGGGGCTTCCCCTTCTCTAAACATGAAGAGATTTCAACTGTTAACATTTATGCACCCAACCTAAATGCTCCTAGATTACATAAATGAACCTTAAATGATCCTGAACAATATGATATCTTACAGCTCCATAGTAGTTGGAGATTTCAACACCCTTCTGAAGTACTGGACAGATCCTTCAAATAGCAACTAAACAAAGAAGAAATGGATTTAAACGTGACCCCAGAACAAATGGACTTAACGAAGACATATACATAATATTTCATCCTAATAAAAACTGAGTACACATTCTCTTCACCCCATGGATCATCCACCAAAATTGATCATATCTTAGGTTACAAATATAACCTCACCAAATTCAAAAGAATATAAATTATTCTTTGTGTCTTCCTAGACAATCACAGAATAAAACTTAACACTAACAGAAATCTTCATACCCACATAAAGTTATGGAAGCTAAATAATTTTATGCTGAATGACAGCTGGGTTAAGGACAGGATTAAGAAACATATCATTAGATTTCTTGAATGAAGTGATAATGAAGCACAATCTATCAAAACCTGTGGGATACTACGAAGGCAGTCCTACGAGGCAAATTTATAGCATTAGATGTCAACAACTGAATGACCACCTGAAGCAACTGGAAAAAGAACAATCCAACCTCGAGTCTAGCAGAAGGAATAACTAAAATCAGACCAGAATTAAATGAAATCAAGAACACAAGAATCATTTTGAAGATCAGCAAACCAAAAAGTTGGTTCTTTGAAAAGATTAATAAAATTGAAAAACCTTTGGCCAGACTAACCAGAAACAGAAAAGTAAGTTCTCTAATAACATCAATCAGAAACAAAAAAATAGAAATAACATACCATAGAAATACAAAAGATCCTCAGTGATTACTGTAAAAAACTATATGCCCAGAAATTTGAAGATGTAGGGGAAAGAGACCAATACCTGGAAACACACCACCTTCCTAAACTCAACCAGAAAGAATTAGAAATTTTGAATAGACCTATATCAAACACTGAAATTGCATCAACAATACAAAAATCTTCCAAAAAAGAAAAGCCCTGGATCAGATATTTTCACACCAGAAGTCTATCAAATTTACAAAGAGGAAAGAAAGGAATCCTCCCCAACATGTTCTATGAAGCAAATAGCACCCTCATTTCAAAACCAGGAAAGGACCCAACAAAAAAGAAAAACTGTAGGCCATTATTGTTAATGACTATTGATGAAAAAATAGTAAGATCTTAGGAAACAGAATACAGCTATACATTAAAAAAATTATCTATCATGATCAAGTGGTTTTATCCCAGGGATGCGAGGTTTGTACAACATCATAAATCCACTAATGTAATTCACCACATAAATAAATAAAAAATAAAGACCATGGCTCAGCACCTGTGGCTCAAGTGACTAAGGGGCCAGCCACATACACCTAAGGTGGCGGGTTCGAATCCCCAGCCCGG
>NW_003852501.1:2255382-2258340 GCF_000181295.1 Otolemur garnettii
AAAAAAAAAAAAAGAATTATGTTTGTCCTCATCGTTGATCTTGCCTTGAAGTTTCTCATTTTCAACAGTTGCTTTTATGTTGAATGCATAGGACTCAAGTGAGTTCTTTGATGAAACCTTGTCCCTCTGCTTCTCATCTTCAGCCTTGTACTTCTCAGCTTCCTGGAAGACCATATGTTCAATGTCTTCCTTGCTCAAACGTCCCTTGTTGTTAGTGATGGTAATCTTATTTTCTTTTCCTGTACTCTTACCCACAAAAGAGACATTGAGAAAGCCATTAGTATCAATATCAAAAGTGACTTCAATCTGAGGAAAACCATGGCGAGCAGGTGGTATGCCTGTAAGTTGAAACTTGCCAAGGAAGTTGTTATCCTTGGTCATGGCACACTCACCTTCATAAACCTGGATGAGCACACCTGGCTGGTTGTCAGAGTAGGTAGTGAAGGTCTGTATCTGCTTGGTAGGAATAGTAGTATTGTGCTTAATGAGCACAGTCATAACTCCACCAGCAGTTTCAATACCCAGAGAAAGAGGAGTGACATCCAATAGTAGCAAATCTTGAACATTCTTGGATTTCTCACCAGATAGGATGGCAGCCTGGACAGCTGCACTGTATTCAACAGTCTTGTTGGGGTTGATGCTCTTATTCAGTTCTTTTCCATTGAAGAAGTCTTGGAGAAGCTTTTGAATCATGGGGATACGGGTAGAACCACCAACCAGAACAATGTCATGAATCTGTGACTTGTCTAGTTTGGCATTTCTAAGGGCTTTCTCTACAGGGTCAAGGGTGCCACAGAACAGATCAGCATTCAATTCTTCAAATCAGGCATGGGTAATGGAGGTACAGAAGTCGATTCCTTCATAAAGGGAATCAATCTAAATACTGGCCTGGGTGCTGGAAGATAGAGTACACTTAGCACCTTCGCAAGCAGTACAGAGGCGACGGACAGCTCTTTTATTCTCACTAACGTCCTTATGTTTGTGCTTAAACTCAGCAATAAAATGGTTGACCATTCAGTTGTCAAAGTCTTCAGCACCCAAGTGAGTATTTCCAATTGTAGATTTGACCTCAAAGATTCCATGAATAGTGAGGATTGGCCCATCAAAAGTGCCACCTCCAAGGTCAAATATCAGCACATTTTTTTCAGCTCCAACCTTTTTGTCTAAGCCCTAAGCAATAGCAGCAGCAGTTGGCTCATTTATAATTCTAACAACATTGGAGGCCAGCAATAGTTCTAGCATCTTTGGTAGCCTGACGCTGAGAATCATTGAAGTAAGCTGATACTGTGACCACAGGATTGGTAACAGTGCTTCTGCACTTTCCAAAATAGGCTTCTGCAATTTCCTTCATCTTTGTCAGAACCATGGATGACACCTCCTCTGGATAGATACTTTTTGTCTCTCCTTTGTATTCTACTTGGACCTTGGGGCTGCCTGCATCATTCACCACCATGAAAGGCCAATGTTTCATATCAGACTGAAAATAGCATCAACAAACCTGTGTCCAATCAGACGCTTGGCATCAAAAACCATGTTCATGGGGTTCATTGCAACTTGATTTTGCGCAGCATCACCAATCAATGGTTCAGTGTCAGTCAAGGCAACATAGCCTGGAGTGGTTCGGTTTCCCTGATCATTAGCAATTATCTCTACTTTTCCATGCTGGAAGACACCCACACAAGAGTAGGTGGTGCCAAGATCAATACCAACCGGAGGTCCTTTAGACATGGTTGCTTACTCATAGAGCCCACACTGATTACAGAGGACACACAGAAGACCCAGGAGCTACCACCGCATTCAGTCGCACAATCTGATCTTTGATAAACCAAACAAAAGCATGAACTTGGAAATGAATCCCTGTTTAATAAATGGTACTGGGAGAATTCATTAGCCACATGTAGAAGACTGAAATTGGACCCAAATCTCTCACCACTGACAAAAATGCACTCTTGCTGGATAAAAGACTTAAATTTAAGACACAAAACCATAAAAATTCTGAAGAAAGTATAGGGAAAACTCTTGACAAAATTGGCGTGGGGAAAGATTTTATGGAGCAGACCCTCTTGGCAATTGCAGCAATACCAAAAATAAATAAAAGGGACATGGTCAAGCTAAAAACCTTGAAATTGGTTCAAATAATGAAGAGAAAAAACAGCTGAAGCCAATTAGTGAATAAGCATCCATTCCCAAATATCTGAGACAGTTGACTGATTTATTTTGTAGGCCAGATACGTTGTTATCCAGATCCAAGCAAGAATGCTCCTTTTACAATAAATTAACGGTTTTACATTAACCCTTGTTTGTATTGGGCTGTCCTCCAAAGAGCAAGCAGAGAAACAAACAAACAGGTGATTAAAATCTAGTGCTCTTGAAAAAAAAATAAAAACCTTCTACACAGCTAAGGGTACCACAACTAAAGCTGTAGGAGACACTAGAAAAGAAACACCTTGGTAATAAGGGAATGGGGAAGAGACTGGTCTCTTGACAAAAAGCACGAGAGCACGTATATCATCGCTTGGCAGTCTCCACACCTGTGGTGTAAATAGCCACGGAATCACTTCTATAAATAGCCAAGGGAGATGTTAGTGGAGGCTCCTAGTAAGACTGACCGCCGTACCTTTGAGGCACTCCGGCATCTCTGACCTGACTGAGACAACTGGGTCATCCTGATGGGAAGCCTTACTTGACAACAGGCTCCTCCGTACCTATGGGGAGCCATACCCCGAGAGAGCGTGCACAGTGGTCGGCATCCTGGCCATTTCATGGGCCAGAGCTGGCAACCTAGTGTCCGTGTTCTGACATAAAGTGAACAGATAGGCTTCAGAATAAGAGAAGATAGTTTCCTTCTCCTTCCTCCTTTCTTTCCTTTTCTTCCCTCCTCCTCCTCTTTGGCATCACAGCTCACAGAAACTTCTAACTCTTGGGCTTTAGCGATTCTCTTGCCTCAGCCTCCCAAGT
>NW_003852501.1:2258776-2261549 GCF_000181295.1 Otolemur garnettii
GGCTGGGGATTCGAACCCGCCACCTTAGGTGTACATGGCTGGCGCCTTAGCTGGGTGAGCTATAGGTGCCTAGCCAACAACTCCACTTCTAAGTGGGCAAAAGACTTGAACAAAAACTTCTCTGAAGATGACAGATGAATGGCCAACAAAACACATGAAAAAATGCTCATAGTCCTAATTATCAGAGAAATGCAAATCAAAACCACTCTGAGATATCACCTAACTCCAGTGAGATTAGCTCACATCACAAAATCCCAAATCTGCAGATGGTGGAAAAATGATTTTGCAGTGCTGGTGGAAATGCAAACTAATACAACCTCTATGTAAATGAGTATGGAGAATTCTCAAGGAACTAAAAGTGGGCCTTCCGTTTGATCCCACAATCCCATTATGAGGTTATTTACCCAGAAGAAAACAAACCATTTTACCACATGGACACTGTAGTAGAATGTTTATTGAAGCTTAATTCATAATTGCAAAGATGTGGAATCAACCCAAGTGCCCATCAACCCATGAATGGATTAACAAACTATGGTATATGTATACCATGTAGTACTGTTCACCTATAAGAAAAGATGAAGACTTTACATCTTTTGTGTTTACCTGGATGAAGTTGAATCACATTCTTCCTAGTAAAACAAGAATGGGGCAAAATAGTATCCAATGTACTTAATACTAATATGAAACCAATATATAAACAACTACAAGCCCACACAAAAGAAAAATGTGAGTATTGTCTAGTAAGGGAAAGGGAGAGTAAGAAGAAGGAAGGCGGCGAAGAGGGAGGGTGATTGGTGGGATCTCACCTAATGTGCACAGCTTGAGGGTGTTCAGCACACCCTCTGGGTGAAGGGCTCAACTACAACTTGAACTTTGTTGCCCTGGGTCAAGTGCCTGTAGTTTACAGCAACTCAAACTTCTGGTTCAAGTGATCCTTTTGTCTCAGTCTCCCAAGTAGTTGGGACTAGAAGTGCCTACCACAATGCCAGCTAGTTTTTCTTTCTTTCTTTCTTTTTTTTGGTCTCATTACATCACCCTTGTAGAGTACTGTTGTCGCAGCTCACGGCAACCTCAAACTCTTGGGCTTGAGTGATTCTCTTGCCTCAGCCTCCCAAGTAGCTGAAACTACAGGCGTCTACCACAACACCCAGCTATTTTTTTATTATTGTTTTTGTCATTGTTGTTTAGCAGGCCCGGGCCAGGTTCAAACTCACCAGCTCCAGTGTATGTGGTTGGTGCCCTAACCACTGAGCTATGGGCACTGAGCCATAGTTTTTCTTTTTTTTTTTCTTTTTAGTTTTTCTATTTTTAATAGAGAAAGGGTCTCACCCTATCTCAGGCTGATCTCAAACTCCTGAGGTCAAGGTATCCTCCGACCTTGGCCTCCCAGAATGCTAGGACTGCAGGCATGAGCCACCACACCTCAGTCTTATTTTTTATTTTTTGAGACAAAGTCTCAGTGCTTAACCCTGGCCAGAGTGTGGTGGCCTCAGCCTAGCTCACAGCAACCTTAAACTCATGGGCTGTGGCAATTCTCTTGCCTCAACATCTCAAGTAGCTGGCATTACAAGCACAAGCCACCATACCTGGCCAATTTTTCTATTTTCTGAAGAGATGGGTGTCTTGCTCTTGCTCAAGCTGATCTCAAACTCCTGACCTCAAGCAATCCTCTCACCTCAGCCTCCCAGAGTGCTGAGATTACAGGTATGAACCACCATTCCTGGGATCCCATTAGTAATTATTTTCAATGAAAATGAATTAAATACCCCAATCAAAAGACATAGACTGGTTGAATAGATTTTTAAAAATAGATCCAACTATATGTTGTCTGTAAGAGACTCACTTTTTGTTTGTTTGTTTTTGCAGTTTTTGGCTGGGGCTGGGTTTGAACCTGCCACCTCCGGCATATGGGGCTGATGTCCTACTCCTTTGAGCCACAGGTGCTGCCCAAAGACTCACTTTTTTTCTTTTGGAGAAAGTGTCTCACTCTGTCACTGTGGGTGTAGTGCCATGGTGTCATAGCTCCCAACAACCTCAGACTCTTGGGCTCAAGTGACCCTTTTACCTCAGTTTCCTGAATAGCTGGGATTATAGGCATCCACCATAACACCCAGCTAGTTTTTCTATTTTTAGTAGAGATGGGGTCTTGATATTTTTCAGGCTAGTTTTTAACTCCTGAGCTCAAACAGTCCACCCATCTTGGCCTCCCAGAGTGCTGGGATTATAGGTGTGAGCCACCACGCCCAGCCCAAGAGACTGGATATATCTGAGGACATATATATGTTGAATATTAAAGAACAGAAAAGATATTTCATGTATATGGTAGCCAAAAAAGAACAGAAGCGGTCATACTTCTATCAGGAAAAATAGACTTTTAAACAAAAACTGTCAAGAGATACAGAAAAGGATATTATACACTGATAAAAGGATCAACTGACAAGAAGATATAACAATTATTTATGCACCCACCATCAGAGCTCCCAAATATATGAAGCAAGCATCGACAGAATGGAAGGGAGAATTAGAAAGCAATACTTCAATCCCACACTTTCTATTATGGATAGAACACCCATATGGAAACAATAAGAAGGAAGTAAGGACTTGAACAACACTATAAACCAATTTGACCTAACAGAAACAATCAGAACACTCCGCCAAATAATGGCAGAATAGATATTCTTCTCAAGCATACCTGAAACATACTTTATGAAAGACCACTTATTAGGCCACAAAATATGTCTTAACAAATTTAAGAATTTTTTTTTTTTTTTTT
>NW_003852501.1:2262320-2268124 GCF_000181295.1 Otolemur garnettii
GCCTCCCAAGTAGCTGGGATCACAGGCGCCTGCCACAACGCCTGGCTATTTTTTGGTTGCTGCCGTCATTGTTGTTTGGCAGCCAGGCTGGATTCGAACCCGCCACCTTGGGTGTACGTGGCTGGCACCTTAGCCACTTGAGCCACAAGCGCCGAGCCTTCTTTTTTTCTTTTTAGAGGCAGAGCCTCGCTTTATCGCCCATGGTAGAGTTTTGAAGTGTTCCCTTCCTTTTCAATTTTTTTGAAGAGTTTGAGGAATATTGGTGTTAATATTTTCTTTTTAGAGGCAGAGCCTCACTTTATCGCCCATGGTAGAGTTGCCCCAGCATCACAGCTCACAGCAACTGGCAGCTCTTGGCTTAGGTGATTCTCTTGCCTCAGCCACCCAAGTAGTTGGGACTACAGGCTCCCATGACAACACTCAGCTATTTTTTGGTTGCAGTTTGGCCGGGCTGGGTTTGAACCTGCCACCCTTGATATATGGGGCCGGCACCCTACTCACTTAGCCACAGGCATGGCCCTAAATAACGCATTCTTTTATAACTTAGGGGTCACAGAAGAAATCATAAGTGACATTGGAAAACTTCTGGAGACAAATTAAAATGAAAACAAATGTAACAAATCTTAGGGGACCCAGGAAAAGCAGTACAAAGAGAGAAGTTTATTCAGGTAAACATATCAGAAATAATGATCTTAATTCAACAAGCTAGTTTTATACCTCAAGGATTTAGGAAAAGGAGAACTAAATCCCAAATTAACAAAGGGAATGAAATAATAAAGATTAGAGCAGAGATACATGAAATAGTAGAGCAGAAAAACAATGGAAAGATGAAAGTACTCATTAATCTTTTAAAAGACATCAATAAAATTGATAAATCTAGATTTTTCTTTAGCAAGAAAAAAAGAGGAAACTCAAAAAACTAATATTAGAAATAAGAGTACATTAAAACTGATGACAAAGAAATGAAGTGTAATAGAATACTATAAACAATTATGTGCCAATAAATTGCATATAAATTATGGAAGAACTGGATTAAATATCTACAGGCATACAATATATGAAGGCTCAGTCATTAAGTAAATCAAGAAATAAAAAATCTGCCAGGCTTGGTGGCTCATGCCTGTAATCCTAGCACTGCGGGCAGCTAAGGCCAGTAGATTACAGGTCCAAGACCAACCTGAGCAAAAGCGAGACCCTGCCTCTAAAAATAGCCGGGTGTTGTGGCAGCCACCTGTAGTCTCAGCTACTCAGAAGGCTCAGTCAAGAGAATCACTGCAGTTCAAGAATTTGAGGTTGCTGTGAGCTACGACACCACAGCAAATAAAAAATCTGACTATACTTATAATCGTTAAAGAAATTGAAGCAGTAATCAAAAGTGTTCCAACAAAGAAAAATTTGGAACTAGATGGCTTCACAGGAGAATCCTACCAAACATTTAAAGGAGAATTAACACCAATATTCCTCAAACTCTTCAAAACAATTGAAAAGGAAGGGAACACTTCAAAACTCATTTTATGAGGCTGGTATTATCCTGATATCCAAGTAAGACAAAGACACCACAGCAAATGAAAGGTACAGGCCCACTATCCCTGATGAGTATTGATGCAAAAATCCTCAACAAAATACTAGAAATAGAATGCAGCAGCACATTAAAATCATTATACACTTATATACCACAACCAAGTAGGATTTATTCCCAAAATTCAAGGATCGTTCCCCATGTGAAAAATCAATGAATATAATATACCACATTTTATTTTCATTTTATTATTGTTTGTTAGCTGGTTAAAACAATCCATTCTGCTTCTATTTATTTTGCTACACTAAATTAAATCATAATTCAATTTCATGATATTTAATAACACTTCATTATCTTCTACACAGAAGCATGAAAAAAGCTGAAAATTTAATTTCATTTGATTCATCCTTGACTGTAATGAAGGACTCTGTGAAGAGGAGAAGCCGTGCTTAGGGGCTGAAGTCCGAGCAGCTTCTTGGTGGCAGAGTCCCAGTCTTTACCCAATTCAAGCCGTGGACAGATAGATGAATACTGTCCCTCGGTTCTTCTTACCCATTCATTTGCTTTCTTTATTGCCTCAAAATCCCAGGGACTATTCCTAGGTTAAAAAAAAAGTTTCCATTGATTTCAGAATGTAAGTACACGTGAAAGGTAATAAAGTACTAAATTCATCACATTATATTGGACAAAATGATTCCATCAAAAATTAAGATATTTAATGAAAGCAAATCTCTTTGACATCTTAGGAACATTCTTCTACCAGTCTGATGTGGTGCTTTGAGCTTACTCTGCATCGCCAAGTATACTGTGCCCATCACTTGCCAGAGCTTCCACGTGTTGCCTCCAGGACAACTCAGGCTGCTTGCAGATTCATATTTGTTTATTGCTGTCCCCTTTCCACTCTCTGGATCTAAATCCTGTCCATTCCTCAAGCACAAACCTGAGTACTATTTTACAAATTAGGCTTCTGTGTCTCTCTCCTTTCTACTGTACTAGGATTTCTCAACTTGGTGTCCCCTGTGAAACTGGCCTATATTCTGTAACATAAGCCAGGAACAACTTACTAGTAAAATGTGTATAACATATAAATGTCAAGTTTGTGTCCACAAAATGATATGGACACAAAAGAATATTTGAGGTGGCATCCGTAGATCAGTGGGTAGGGCATCGGCCACAGACACTGGGGCTGGTGGGTTCGAACCCAGCCTGGGCCAGCTAAAATCAACAATGACAAGAGCAACAAAGAAATAGCCAGGTGTTGTGGCTGGTGCTCAGCTACCTGGGAGGCTGAGGCAGGAGAATCGCTTAAGCCCAAGAGTTGGAGGTTGCAGTAAGCTATGACGCCATGGCACTCCACCAAGGGCAACATAGTGAGACTGTGTCTCCAAAAAAAAAGAAAAAAGAAAAAAGAAAAAAAGAATATTTGAGACTGTCAAATATTCAAGTCTATTCAAGACTCTAAAAAAGTCTGAGGTTTTTACGTTAAAGCTCTAATAAGTAGCTACCTCTTTGTGTGTTCTGTCATCTGCTAGAACTTGTTACTGAACAAGTGGCAACATACACCAAAGTTTTAAAGAAAATTTGATTGAGGGGCAGAGGAACCTTAACTTTTTGAAAATGCGGCCCTTGGCTTGGCACCTGTAGGTCAGTGGTTACGACACCAGCCACATACTCTGAGGCAGGCAAGTTCAAACCCAGCCTGGGCCTGCTAAACAACTGCAACAAAAAAAAATAGACAGGCGTGGTGGTAGGCGCCTATAGTCCCAGCTACTTGGGAGGCTGAAAGAAGAGAATCACTTAAGCCCAAGAGTTTGAGGTTGCTGTGAGTTGTGACACCACAGCACTCTATGGAGGGCAACATAGTGAGACTCTGTCTCAAAAAAAAAAAACAGAAAGAAAGAAAGAAAATGCTGCCCTATTCCTGATTGTTTCCCTGTGAACTGGGAAAGAGCCATCAGCACGGTATGGCGGCTGAGAGCTGGCTGGGCGATGCTATGTGGCTTTCATTCAGCACCCATTTCATTCTCTGTTTCCTCAATATCAATAATGAAATGAGGTCCTAGGAAGTTGTTGTGGGGATTAATAAAACTCACAAATTTAACATGCTCAGCAGTCCCTGGCACACAGTAGGTACTCAGGAGATGTCAGCTGAATATAGTGATGAGAGGAACACATGACACAGTGGGCACATCCAAAGTGGTTAGAAGACTAATATTTCCCCTTAATTATTAGTCTACTAATAGTTACTAACTGCTGAAAACAAAACTGTAAGTATTTCCACTAATTCTAGCCTTCTTTTAGTCCAATTAGGCTCTCAACATTTTGGTTGGCCATCCCGGGAGGGGGGAAAATTTTGCTTATACATCCTGATGTAATGTGCTACTGCATTAATGTTATATACATCTTGAAACAATATATAGGGAAAAAATGTAATAAACAGGAAGCAAAAATATTTAACACAGTTTTGCCTTATTTATTAACATGCCACTAAACCATTTTGTTTGTACAATAGCAGTAATATAGTACGAGCAACATACTGGAATATATTTCATCAACTTGAAAATCTCAGTTTAATACTTTGTAATATTGCAATTCAAAAGCAGGTTCAAAGTTAATACTTGTTCTGATGACTATCACAGTTGGGAAAACTCTAAATAGAAGTACCTCTTTGCATGTGCCTATTAAATACTGATTTTTTAGTCCTATCCACTAGTTGTTCCAAGTATTTTTCTTGATATTTACTTAATAAATTTCCATCTTTCTCAAAAAGTTTTTTTTATAAACTAATTAAGTATTGCTTTTTAAAAAATGGAGATAAATTATATACAGTGAAATGTATATACTTTCATGAATTTTCTGAGTACCTACTTTATGTTTGATGCTGCTGGGAATAAAGGATTTAGTCAGTTTTTGTGAGAGGGTAAAAATAGTCCTACTTATTTAATTTTATCTATAAGTATGTATCTCAAGAGATAAGAATTACTTTTTTATTTTTTTGGCTGGGGTTTAAACTGCCACCTCCTACTCCTTTGAGCCACAGGCGCTGCCCTTTTTTTTTTTGAAAAAGAGTCTCACTTTGTCACCCCTAGTAGAGTGCTGTGGCATCACAGCTCACAGCAACCTCCAGCTCTTGGGCTTAGGTGATTCTCTTGCCTTAGCCTCCCAAGTAGCTGGAACTACAGCTGCCTGCCACAACGCCTGGCTAGGATAAGAATTACTTTTAAACATGACACTTAAAAATAGCTATCAATAATAATTTTTTTTTTTTGAGACAGAGTCTCACTATGTCCCCCTTTGTAGAGTGCTGTAGTGTCATAGCTGACAGCAACCTCTAACTCGGGCTTAGGTGATTCTCTTGCCTCAGCCTCCCAAGTAGCTGAGACTACAGATGCCTGCCAAAATGCCTGGCTATTTTTTGTTGCAGTTATCATTGTTGCTTAGCTGGCCCTGGCCGAGTTTGAACCCACCACCCTTAGTGTATGTGGCTGGCACCATAACCACTATGCCAAGCCTGTTTCATCATTTTTTAATACAGTGGGTTTTCAAATCAAGATCTAAACAAGGTGTACCCTGGCTTTTGTTTTGTTTTGTTTTTTTGAGGTAGAGTCTCACCTGGATATAGTGCCCTGGCATCATAGCTCACAGCAACCTCAGACTCCTAAGCTCAAGCGATTCACTTGCCTCAGCCTCCCAAGTAGCTAGGACTATAGGTGCCTGTCACAACACTCAGCTATTTTTAGAGACAGGGTCTTGCTCTTGCTCAGGCTGGTCTTGAACTCATGAGCTCCAGCAATCCACTCGCCTCAGCTTCCCAGAGTGCTAGGATTACAGGCATGAGCCACCATACCAGCATACCATAGCTTTTGGTTGTTATGTCTTTTTTGTTTTGTTTTGTTTTTAGAGACAGAGTCTCACTATGTTGCCCTGGGTAGAGTGCCATGAAGTAACAGCTCACAGCAACCTCCAGCTCTTGGGCTTAGGTGATTCTCTTGCCTCAGCTTCCCAAGTAGCTGGGACTACAAGTACCTACCACAACGCCCAGCTATTTTTTTGTTGCAGTCTGGCTGGGGCCGGGTTTGAACCCACCACCCTCGATATATGGGGTTGACACCCTACTCACTGAGCCACAGGTGCTGCCCTGGCTTTTTTTTTTTTTAGACAGGGTTTCACTACGCTGCCCAGTATAGTGCTGTGCCATTACAGCTCACAGCAACCTCCAACTTTTGGGCTTAAGTGATTCTCTTGCCTCAGCCTCACAAGTAGCTGGGACTACAGGCACCTGCCA
>NW_003852501.1:2269347-2275784 GCF_000181295.1 Otolemur garnettii
TATATATATATATTTTGAGACAGAGTCTCACTATGTCACCCTCAGTAGAGTGCTGTGGCATCACAGCTTACAGCAACTTCAAACTCTTGGGCTTAATAGATTCTCTTGCCTCAGCCTTCCATGTAGCTGGGACTATAGCTGCCCACTACAATGCCTAGCTATTTGTTGTTGTTGTTGCAGTTGTCACTGTTGTTTAGCTGGCCTGGGCTGGGTTTGAACCCACCATCCTCGGTGCATGTGGCCAGCACCATAACCACTGTGCTACAGGCGCTAAGCCTCACAGATAATATTTTTATAATACTAGTTTTATTGCTTTTCCCCTTATGTTCCTTTAAAAGAATATAAGCAAATTACATATATATGTATATGTGTGTCTATGTATATATGTTAGAGGGATCCCCCTCTGGTCATGCCCCTCACTATGAGGTCAGGAGACTCTAGAGACAAGTGAATGTGCCTACCCAAAACCCATATCCTCCTTTTTAGACTGTCGAACTCCAGCCTTCCTTGATCAGATAGCCCTGCGCCCATTCCCAGGGTCCTTCTGAATTTGAACTGTACTGCCATTATCACTAGGGCTGTAGGATGGCCAAGGGGTGGCCACTGCCATGAGGCATAGATGTTGGATGCGTGAGGTGTACTCATGTGTGCACTCGAGGCCTCTCATGGTACCAGTGGTCAGCCAAAGGCCTTCCATATGGTTAGGCAATTGTGTTTGTCAAGGATGTATTTTATTTCATAGCTTGCTAGTTTCGCTTACAACTTTTAAATACTTAAACCTAGTGTGGGGCGGTGGCTCATCTGGGCTAAACCCCCCAAAAATTAAATGAAATGTGCTCTTTTAATTCCAGAAACTGAGCGAAAAGACTTGTGAGTATTATGCGCTTTTGTCGAAGCCCTAAGCGATGGGGGCCTGCAGGCCAGGCGTAAAAACCTCCTACAGGGAACCCTGACTGTGCAGTCAAGTCAGCCTGTCAGATAAGGGTTGAAATGGCCCATCTGTGCAGAGGACATGACTCAAAGGTTGATGTAAGTAAAAAGAAAAAACTCTATCGTAATGATGTGAGTAAAATACTCCATCGTAACTGCAGGGTCTCCAAAACCATAAGAAAACAGTCATGAAGCCAGTTTCTCAGAAATTTAATTGAGTACATAGAAGAGAAAGGTTTTACTCCTCTGTTTATCCTAACCTTTAACTTTAACAATAGAAGTCTGATAACGTATTGTTCTTTAAGGTCTATCAAGAAGAATAGCCTGAGGCTAGCTTAAGATGGTTGTCTTACTTTCCCGGACTTTCTTTCTTTAGGCTAATCTTATGATGGCTATCTCACTTTCCTGGACTTTCTTTCTTTTCTATAGTTTAAGAAAAGAAATGAGGATGTTAGGATTATTGATCAATGTGGTGTACGTGACTAGCTCCCAATAAAGGGGAGTGGAAAATAAAGACATTTTGCTACATGCCACCTAAGAGTGTGTAGTCGTTTCTTGCTTTTAAACAATTCTAGGAGCGAGCTTGCACCTGCGGCCAAGCCGTCCTCTCTCTGCGAGAAAGAACATCACCTAACAGGCTCACACCTGTAATCCTAACATTCTGGGAGGCTGAGGCAGGTGGATCGTCTGAACTCAGGAATTCGAGACCAGCCTGAGCAAGAGTGAGACCCCATCTTTACTAAAAGTAGAAAAACTAGCTGGGTGTTGTAGTGCCAGATACCTGGGAGGCTGAGGTAAGAGGAACTCTTAAGCCCAAGAGCTTGAGGTTGTTGTGAGCTATGATGATGCCATGATACTCACCCCAGGGTGACAGAGTGAGACTGTCTCAAAATAAATAAACAAATAAATAAAAATAAAAATAAATACTTAGACCTATAGTCTGTGGGTTTCCATTTGTTTTCTTGTCCCAGGCCTTGCCATTCTTGGGACCAGGCCTTGTGGCAAAAATTATTTGGTATAAAAGCACACAGGATCAACACACTTTAATTAGAGTACAAATCAGGAGCCAGAACAGACGCACTAAGCCCCACTTTTCCTGTGCAGCCTGAGGTAAAAATATCACATCAGCCTTGTTTACCACAGAGGTTGTGGGCAAGTTGTTACCTAAGGACAAATTCTGTTGGTATATACTTAAAAAGAAATAAATACCCGTAAAGATAGTTCCCTGTAACTGCTTGTAAGATTTATGAAATGGCTGAGAGTATATATGAGTATATGTCTTAATATTACAGATAAAGGCACCTGGAAATAGAAGTGTCATCCAATTTCATCAGTGATTTGAAGACTATTCCCTCTTGTTCCAACCTGGTGCGAAGAAACTGTAGTACCAGCAACGTGGCAATTAGCTCCAGGAGACGTTCTTTTCCTTTTACACCTAAGGAGAAAAAAAAAAACTCCTTTACATCTTTTGGAAACTTTGGATCTCAAACTGTGCTGGTCATGAAATCTTCATTAAAGAATTATACTACTATTAAACCATATTATATTAGTAAATCATGAAACTCTGCGATACTCTTCAAGATCCTTAAGTAGCCTGCTATTTAAGTAAAAAATGGAACATTTTTTATAGGATCCTGATAGTTTTAGGAAACTAGACTCTAGCCAGAGCACCCTTCCATTGCCATCTTTAATAACCAGAGGTTATGCAGTATGATGAAAAAAATTCCAAGCCGACTGCAGTGGCTCACGCCTGTAATCCTAGTACTCTTGGAGGCTGAGGTGGGTGGATTGCTTAAGCTCATGAGCTCGAGACCAGCCTGAGCAAAAGTAAGACCCTGTGTCTACTAAAAATAGAAAAACTGAGGCAAGAGGATTGCTTGAGCCCGAGGTGGAGGTTGCTGTGAGCTATGATGCCAAGGCACTCTACCCAGGGTGACAGCTTGAGACTATCTCACAAAAAAAAAAAAATTCCAATTTCTAGGCCCAGAAGAGTAAACCTAAATATATAACAGGTAAACGACAGATATGACTGACTATACCAGTGTATCAAATTATTTATAGTTATTAGTGCCTGTAGGTATCCAAATCAAGATACTTCATATGTTCTAAAATATCAAAATCAAAAATGAATGTTTATATATAGAGTTCAGGAATTAACCCATTTTTATTTCAAAAAATATAAGTCATCTTTGAAATCATTTTATACACAAATTAGTTTCAAAATATTTTTAATTTTCCAATCACACATTTTATAAAACTAATTATTTAATTATCCTAATTTTCTTTTCTTTCTTTTTTTTTTGAGACAGAGCCTCAAGCTGTTGCCCTGGGTAGTGTGCCTTGGCATCACAGCTCACAGCAACCTCCAACTCCTGGACTCAAGCAATTCTCCTACCTCTGCCTCCCAAGTAGCTGGGACTACAGGTGCCCGCCACATAGCCCACTATTTTTTTTTTTTTTTGGTTGCAGCCATCATTGTTGTTTGGCAGGCCCGAGCTGGATTCGAACCCGCCAGCTCATGTGCATGTGGCTGGCACCTTAGCCACTTGAGCCACAGGCACCAAGCCTAATTATTCTAATTTTCCACATCTATCTTTATAACCGTTAGAGCCACAACGAGGCATCTGATGGTTTCCCATGTAAGTCGTCTTTATTTCCATGGAAGATGTTTGATACACAGCACTGTTTGTATCATTACAGCATCCAAACCAATAGGCACTTAATGTTGTGGTTTTTTGGTTGTAAGATATTTTTAATTATACAGAAAAGATAACAGTATGAAGAATACCCCATCTGCTGTCCAGCTTCTCACTTTAAACACTTTCCTAAGTCTGCTTCAAAGTCCCTGTTTTTCTTCAAAAGAAACAAGAGAAACCCCTCTCCTTGGTGCACCAATGTATCCTCCACCCCCAAGTTTTCAAAGAAAAACGCTATTATGATTTGAGGATTTATATTTCCATGATGAATTGTTTTTTAAAGTTGTCTTCAAAAGGCTTGTTAAAGAATATTCAGTGTTTCTTGTACCCTCAATGAATCCCCCACAATAAAAAAAAGAACATTCAGTGTTTGAAATTTTCAATTCATATTTCTAAGAATACTTAACAAAACTGTATTAAATTTCTTTTATATCCCTTTTTAGGATTTCCCTCAGATAAGTTGTCTAAGCATCCAAATCCAGCAATAACTAAGGCCCTCTGGGCTCTGCACCTTCTTCCACTGGCACTCTGTCATTCAGAACACAGTAACTGAGAGAACGCCTTACAATACTAAAGACTCTACTGCCCTCTCTTCTGGGTAATGGTTTTGTTTTGTGTGTGTGTTTTTTTTTTTTTTTGAGACAGAGCCTCAAGCTGTCCCCCCGGATAGAGTGCCGTGGCATTACAGCTCACAGCAACCTCCGACTCTTGGGCTCAAGCGAGTCTCCTGCCTCCGCCTTCCATGTAGCTGGGACTACAGGCGCCCGCCACAACGCCCAGCTGTTTTTTGGTTGCAGCCATCATTGTTGTTTGGCGGGTCCGGGCTGGGGATTCGAACCCGCCACCTTAGGCGTACGTGGCTGGCGCCTTAGCTGGTTGAGCTATAGGCGCCGAGCCTTGTTTTGTGTTTTATTAAAGACAGAGTCTCACTGTGTTGTCCCTGGTTAGAGTCCCATGGCATCATCATAGCTTACAACAATCTCAAACTCCTGGGCTTAAGCGATGTTCATGCCTCAGCCTCCGAGTAGCTGGGACTACAGGTGTCCACTACAATGCCTGGTTAATTTTGCTATTTGTCATAGAGATGGGGGTCTCACTATTTTACTCAGACTGGTCACCAACTCCAGAGCTCAAAGGGTCCTCCTCCCTTGGGCTCCCAGGGTGCTAGGACTACAGGTATGAACCACCATGCCTGATCGAATGAAGTATTTTCTAATCAACGTCATGAAGATGCATTCCTGCTTTCTTCTAAGAGCTTTATAGTTTTCACTCTTACATTTATAAGAAAGGGATTCAAGGCTGGCACGGTGGCTCAAGCCTGTAACCCGAGCACTCTGGAAGGCCAATGCAGGTGGATTGCCTGAGCTCATTGAGTTTAAGATCAGTCTAAGCAAGAGCCACCTCATCTCTAAAAAAAAAAAAATATATATATATATATATATATCCATCATTGTAGTGGGTGCCTGTAGTCCCAGCTACTTGGGAGGCTGAGGCAAGAGAATCGCTTAAGCCCAAGAGTTGGAGGTTGCTGTAAGCTGTGATGCCAAAGCACTCTTTCAAGGATGACAAAATGAGATTCTGTTTCAAAAAAAAAAGGATCCAACTTCATTCTTTTGGATATGGATGATATGGATATCCAGTTTTCTCAACACCATTTGTTTAAAAGACTGTTCTTTCACCCACTGAATTGTCATGACAGCCTCATCAAAAATCAATTGACTATAAACATAAAGGTTTATTTTTGGACTCTCAATTCTATTTGGTCAATTTTTTTTCCCCCCAGTTTTTGGCCAGGGCTGGGTTTGAACCCACCACTTCCAGCATATGGGGCCAATGCCCTATTCCTTTGAGCCACAGGTGCCAGTCCCTAGTCGGCCAATTTATGAGGCTTATGCTATTGCCACACTGTCTTGACTCCTTCAGCCTTGCTATAAGTTTTGAAATTGGAAAAGTGTGAGTCCTCTTAGTTTTTTTTAAATTTATTTTTAAGATTGTTTTGGCCATTCTGGGTCTCTGCATTTCCAAATGAATTTTAGGATCAACTGACCAATTTCTGCAAATAGGTAATCTAGGGTTTTAAAAAGGACTGCATTGAATCTATAGTTCAGTTTGGGAAGAGCTATATTAAGTTTTCCAATCCATGAACATGAGATACATTCCATTTGTATAGATCTCCTTTTTTTTTTTTTTGAGACAGAGTCCCACTTTGTTGCCCTCAGTAGAGTGCCATGGTGTCACAGCTCACAGCAACCTCAACTCTTGGGCTCAAGCAATTCTCTTGCCTCAGCCTCCTAATTAGCTGGGAGTACAGGTGCCCACCATGACACCCAGGTATTTTTTTATAGACAAGGTCTTGCTCTTGCTCAGGCTGATCTCGAACTCATGAGCTCAGGCAATCCACCCACCTCAGCCTCCCAGAGTGCTAGAATAACAGCCATGAGCCACTGCACCTGACCCTATATAGGTCTTCCTTAATTTCTTTTAAAAATGTTTTGTGGTTTTCAGTGTACAAGTCATGTCTTTCTTTTGCTAAATTTATTCCTAAGTATTTTATTCATTTTGTTGCTATTATAACTTTTGGAGGTTTTGTTATCATATTATGCTAGTCAAATGAGCTGGAAAGTATTCTATTTTTCCTACCTTTTGTGATATTTTGTATTAGATTAGAATTATCTACTCTTTGAATGTTTACTAGAACATTGGGGTAAAACAATATTGGCCTAGTGTCTCCTTTGGAGGAAGATCTTAAATTTCTAATTCAGGGCTCAGCACCTGTGGCTCAAGCGGCTAAGGCGCCAGCCACATACACCT
>NW_003852501.1:2275998-2282849 GCF_000181295.1 Otolemur garnettii
AAAAAAAAAAAAAAAATTTCTAATTCAGTTTCTTAATTGGCTATAGAATTATCTGGGCTTTTTACTTCTTTGAGACAGGGTCTCTCTATGTTGCCCTTGGTAGAATGCTGTGGAGTTATAACTCACAGCAGCCTCCAACTCTTGGGCTTTAGAGATTCTCTTGCCTCAGCCTCCCAAGTAGCTGGGACTATAGACACCTACCACAACGCCCGGCTATTTTTTGTTACAGTTATCATTATTGTTTAGCTGGCCCGGGCCAGGTTCAAACCCATCAGCCGCAGTGTATGTGGCCAGCGCTGTAACAACTGTGCTACAGGTGCTGAGCCTGGACTTTTTACTTCTTGAGTTGTATTTTGTAAATTACTATATTTTTCTATAAATTCATCTAAGTTATAAAATTTATTGGTATGGCTGGTTATTGTGGCTCATGCCTATAATCCCAGCATTTTAGAGGCTGAGGCAGGAGGACTGCTTGAGCCTAGGAGTTTGAGACCTACTTGGGCAAAATAGTAAGACCCTATCTCTACAAAAAATAAAAAAGCTGGGCATGGTGGCAAATTTGGTGGTTCAGTGGCACCACCACCTTCTGCTTTAGCCTCCTGAGTAGCTGGGATTAGGCATAAGCCACTACACCCAGCTAACGTTTTCTATTTTTGTAGAGATGAGGTCTCACTTGCTTAGGCTGGTCTCAAAATTCCTGACCTCAAGCAATCCTCCTGCCTCACCCTCCCAAAGTGCTGGGATTACAGGGGCGAGCCACCATGCCCGGCCTCCATTATGATTTTTTGACTCATGTACTAATTTCCAAATGCATGAGATTTATTGGTTGGTAGTTCTTATTTCTTTTTGACCTTTTATTGTAAGACAAAATACAGATATAGAAAAACAAAACCAACATACAGTTTAGGTAATTTTTATGGGGCAAACACTCTTACAATTCCTGCCAAGGTAGAGTCCGAACATTTCCAGCCCCCTAGTAAGCCCTTCCATTTGCCCTGTCCTAACCACAGACCCCTTCTTCTCTGCTAGCGACCAGTAATTGACTTTTACAGTAATCTCTTCCTTGCACTTCTTTATGATTAATTACCCAAGTTTTATTCGTAAACACTAGTTTAGTACTGACTACGTTTCTCTTAACTTGATGTGTCTTAGATAGCCTCCATTTCTTCCCTTGTTCTTAGACTTTATCTGTTGAAGAATCGCTTTGCCTAACTTATAGAATTTCCCTACACTCTGGATCGCATACTCATAGTATACATGAATACACATTCATGGTATAGTTTAACGTGTTCCTCTGTATTTCTTGCAAAATTTCAGCTGGATCCAGAGACTCTAACAGCCTCAAGTTTGATCTCTTGGCAAGAATTTAGGAAACACTGTGGAGGCATATACCATTTGAATTGTGGTCTTTTTTCAAATGAGTGGGAGCTGGAGTAGGTGTGGGCCAAGGTGCTGCTGTGTCCCTACAGAACGGACCAGCAGATCCGCAGCAAGGAACATGAGCTCCGTCAGGGCCGGGGTCCTCTACTAGCTTTCTGAGCATAACAGCTGCTACTTCACTTCTGCCTGCCAAATCTTGTGTAAATTTCTCTCTTGCAACCATACAAGGAAAGAAATTCTGATTAACTTAATTAAGACGACACAGTACAGAGCCATCACAAAATCGTAGTGCATTAGCCTGCCCTGGCTGCCATAACAAAATACCATAGATTGGGTAGCTTAAAGAACAAAGTCTGTTTCTCACCATTTTAGCAGCTAGGAAGTTCAAGATCTATTTGCCAAGAGGGTTTCATTCTGAAGCATCTTCTCTACGTTTGTGGGTGGGCTCATGTCTGCGTATTCACATATACTCCTTTGTGCACACACAGGGAGAGAGCAAAGTTTCTGTTGCTCTCTTCCTCTAAGAGCACCACTCCCATCATGGAGGCCTAATCACCTCCCCATCTCCAAAACCATCACATGGCAGGTTAGGGTTTCAACATATGAATTTTCGAGGTACATAAATGTTCAGTGCATAATACTCAGAAATGGAATTGCTGAGTTAAAAGGAACATTTATATTTAATTTTGTGAGAACAATGTACTTTACTTTTCTATCAATAACATATGAGAATTCTAGTCACTCCACAATTTCACAACCATTTGTTGTTGTCAACCTTCTACATTTTCAGCATTCTTATTGGTGTAGCAGTATCTCATTGTGGTTTTTATTAGTTTTCTAATTTTTTTATTTTTTGAGACAGAGTCTCAAGCTGTCGCCCTAGGTAGAGTGCTGTGGTGTCATAGCTCACAGCAACCTCCAACTCTCGGGCTCAAGTGATCCTCTTGCCTCAGCTTTTTTATTTTTAGTAGAGATGAGGGTCTCGCTTTTTGCTCAGGCTGGTCACAAACTCGTGAGCTCAAGCTATCCACCTGCCTTGGTCTCCCACAGTGCTAGGATTATAGGGATGAGCCTTTGCACCCAGCCAGTAGTTTTTAAATTATTAATGATGATGAATATGTTTTGCATACTGATTGGCGATTTGTAATTCTTCTCTTGTGAGGTGTGTATTCACGTCTTTTGCTCATATTTTGCCTTTTTGTTATTGAGTCCATATGTCTCCTAGTTACCAGTACTCTGCAGGCATATATTTTGTGACTACCTCCTCTCAGTCAGTGGCTTCCCTGCTCATTTTCTGAATGCTGTCTTTTGTATTTTACACCTGTGATGTGTGATGAATGTTGCTTTTTGATGTGCAGAAGATTTTGATGAAATCTAATTGGTTTATTTTTCCCTTTATAATTTGTTCTTTTTCTATACTATCTACAAAACCTTCTCACCCCAAACTTATGAAAATATTCTATGTTGCCTGCTAGAAATTTTTACATATTTACATTTATATCTATGATTCATCTGAATTTAATTGTTGACTATGGTATGAAGTAGGGATTGAGGTTCTTTTTCTTCATATAGTAATCTAATTGTTCCAATATCAGGTTTTAAAAAGGCTTTTACTTACTATTAATTTCATTGGTGTCTTTGCAGAAAATTGATGGGCTAAATGTACAGGTCTCTTTCTGGACTTTCTATTTTGTTTCATTAGTCTATTTGTTTACTCTCATGTCAATATTACACTGTAGGTTTATAGTCTTAATTTGAGGTAATTTATGCACTTCTATTCCTCCTTCTACCTTAAGATTATTTTGGCTATTCTAGGTCCTGCTGCATTTTTGTACAATTTCACAATAAAATTGTCGATTTATATAAAAATGCCTCCTGGGGACTGCATTAGACTGTATAGATAAATTTGGGGAGCACTAGTATATTACAATTTGAATTAAATGATCTCCCCCCCCCATTATGTCCATTCTGCTGTTAAGCCCATCCAATGACCTTTTCATTGCAGATACTGTATTTTCCAGTTCTAAAATTTTTATTTGGTTCTCACTTAGGTTTCTATCTATTTGCAGAGAGCCTGTCATCTTTTCACTCATTTTGTCCTTCTTTTTCAGTAAATCAATCCTTCACTTATAAGGCAGTTCATAGTCCATGCCTGCTAATTCCATCATCTGGGCCACCTGAAGATCAACATGTACAGACCTTTTTTTCTCTTGTTGAAAAATCACATTTTCCTGTTTCTTCCTATGTTATTACATTTCATTTCATACTGGCCGGTAAAGATGACAACTTATAAAGACTCTTGATTATGCGATCTTAAAGACTGCTCAGTTTTGTACTGGTGGATTCTGTGAAGGATCTGTTTGGGGCTTTGTTAGGGTGGGCATATTTTAATTTTTCCCTTCATCCTGGGGTATAGTTCTTGATTATAGATAAGGTCTTATGACCCTTTTATGGTTTCAGCAGAAAGACATCTATAAATTATCTCTAATTTGGTGTTACTTGAACCAAAACTCTGTCACCCCAGCACTTGTGAGCAGCTGAAATCTCTGCTCACTCTGTAACTTCTCAGCTGTTGCTTTTTTCTGGATTTCTTGGAGTTGGACCCTGTGTATAGGGGTCCTCAGACTTTTTAAACAGCGGGCCAGTTCACTGTCCCTCAGACTGTTGGAGGACCAGACTGCAGGGCCCAGAACAAGTCGGCTGCTAAGCAGGACAGGCAGCAGCGGCAAAAATTTCTGGCGGCTCAGATAAATGTCCTAATCTGGCGCATATGGCCCACAGGGGGCCGTAGTGGTTTGAGGATGCCTGGTATATAGGTTAGGGGAGAGTCAAGGATCTGAGGGGAATCTATATTTGGATTCAGGTCTCCCTCCTTTGTAAGATTTTCACCCCTAATTTGCAGCCAGATGGCTGCCTCATGCTCCAACCCCACGTCCTTTTCCTTTTTTTTTTCAGACAGAGCCTCAAGCTTTTCCCCCTGGGTAAAGTGCTGCGGCATCATAGCTCACAGCAACCTCCAACTCCTGAGCTCAAGCGAGTCTACTGCCTCAGCCTCCCAAGTAGCTGGGACCACAGGCATCCACCACAACGCCTGGCTATTTTTTGGTTGCAGCCATCATTGTTGTTTGGTGGGCCCGGGTTGGATTCAAACCCACCACCTGAGGTCTTATGTGGCTGGCGCCTTAGCCACTTGAGCCACAGGTGCCGAGCCCCCATGTCCTTTTCCACTGAGACTTTCTTTCTGTTTTAGTTCTAATCTTCCATGTGCCCCTGGAGTCAAGAAATGTCTGTAGGTGAAACACTAGATAAATGTGGAATTCACCTAGTTTACTTCCCTTCTTTCAAAGATTGTGTCTTCTCCAGTTTCTGACTGTTTTTGATTATGTTCCAGGCCTTCAAAGAATGGTTTTTAAATGTTCTGCCCAGAGTTAATAACTGATTGGGATAAGACTTGGCCAGATGCAAACTCTTCTATTACTCCAGGAATAAGCAACCTCGGCTCCTGTGAAATGTCATCCCTCCAGCCTAGTGCAGGTCACAGAGGCTGGGCATCCACCCACCACTCAGTCTGGAATATGAGCACCCTGAAATTCTAGGGGTGTGTCAGAGCAGTTAGACGTGGCTGTTGTCTTTATCGATGACTGCTAGCTAGTTGTTTAATAATGTCTATTTTGTTTTTTAAAAAATCTCTTATTCTAGGGCTCTCATTTGGCCTAGGACCTCCTCATCTGTCTCCTTGTTTGTCATAATAAACCGATCTAGAGGTTGAATAGCCTCTGGCCGAGGCTGGCTAGATGCTCATCAAAGCTATTTTCCTGTCTTGGACACAAGGCTAAAAAAGTACATTTCCCAGCCCCTTTGTGCTGGGTGGGGCTTTGTCATTTGTGTCCCTCCTGCTGTTTATTAGGGTGTGATGCCAAGGTCATCTCTCTTTCCTTCCCTTTCACCAGCCACATATTAAAGGTGGTGAAGCCGCATTATGGAAGGAGGCAATGTTTCTTTTTTTTTTTTTTTTTTTTTGAGACAGTCTCATTGTGTCACCCTCAGTAGAGTACCGTGGCATCACAAACTCTTGGGCTCAAGCAATTCTTTTGCCTCAGAGTCCCAAGTAGGTGGGACTATAGGCGTCTACCACAACATGCAACTATTTTTTGTTGCAGTTGTTATTGTTGGTTAGCTGACCAGGGCCAGGTTCGAACCTGCCAACTTCAGTGTATGTGGCTGGTGCCGTAACCACTGTGCTATGGGCACCAAGCCAGGAGACAAGGTTTCTAAATGACTAATATTTGAATGTGATATGGGCAAAGAAATAATCTCTGACTATGCTAAGCTACTGAGATTTTTTTTTTTTTTTTTAATAGCAATTGGCTGGCTTGGTGCCTTTAGCTCAAGTGGCTAAGGTACCAGCTACATACACCAGAGATGGCAGGTTCAAATCCAGCCCGGGCCTGCCAAACAACAATGACAGCTACAACCAGAAATGGCTGGTCATTGTAGTGGGTGCCTGTTGTCCCAGCTACTTGGGAGGCTGAGGCAAGAGAATCTCTTGAGCTTAGGAGTTGGAGGTGGCTGTGAGCTGTGATGCCATGGTACTCTACCCAGGGCAACAGCTTGAGGCTCTATCTCAAAAAAAAAAAAAAATTAAATTAAATTAAATTAAAAAAACAGCAATTAGTGCTAGTTATGCTAATAAATTTGCTTAGACCATAAGTGGTAAAAATATGACAAAACCAGTCTCCTAAGTCCTTTGATGGTTAACAAATATAATTCCACTCATACGTAATTTTCATAATTATTATATTAATATACTAGTTTACACAAGAATTTATAACAATTAGGAGCATGAATGAATAAAAATCATGACTTAATGAATGGAAAGATAGTGACTTACCTAGAGATTGAATGCCTTTCTCTTCAAGAAAGCTCTGTAAAGCATCTATATTAAGATTTAATATACATCCTAGCTCTGGTGTGAGTTTCCAGAAGCCATCCTATGGAATTAAAACAAATTTGTCACATTATTGGAAATTATGTTATGAATAAAATGTTTTTATTTTTCAATTCAGTTAAGACATCAAAAAACATTTATTCTTAAAAAATCAAAGTTCTTCACAGACCAGTGATACAGTATTATTTGAAATCTCATAAATACCATGGTCACTAAGTACCAGGTAGCATCTGGAAAGAGGTTCATGTGTACAGACTTTTAAAAATGGCACATTTTTTTCTTCTAGAAGTTGCACTATACCAGTGTTTCTCAAACTTTTAACTAGCATGGTTCCCTTTTTCTAAAGAATTACTTTATGCAGATATAACTCACATACAAAAAACTCTATATATAACTAGTGAGTTTGGAGGTAAGTTACTCCCATGACACTATCAAACCATAATCAATATTGATGGCATAAACTTATCTATCACTTCCAAAAGTTTCTTTCGTTTTGTTTATTCTTTTTTTTTTTTTTTTTTTT
>NW_003852501.1:2282869-2286998 GCF_000181295.1 Otolemur garnettii
AGATTTAATTAGTCTCTTAGTGAGGCCTAAAAATAAAAAAAAAAAAAAAAAAAGAGCAGATTCCAACAGCAATCGCAGGCTTCTCTATATTGGATTTTATCATATCATATTGCTCATAAAATTGGCACCTATCAGAAGAAACTGGATGTTGAGAATTGTTTGACTTGGGCTTTTGTGCTCATTTCATAAGTAACTCTTAATCCTCACGTTCATTTTTAATGAATGTCATCTACAGGCATGTTGGTTTTAGGGGTGAAGGTGCAGAGTGCTTTGTTGAGCTGAGTTTTAATTTAAAAACTCTAAAAATGTCAAGGTTAGTCCTTTAGGCTTCGAAGTACTGCAGGTCAAACAAATGCTAAGACGCCGAACATTTTATGGAAAAACTAAATTCTCTTGACTTCTTCGTTCAGATTAAGAGCTTACAGGCTGATGTATGCATAGCTGCTCTGGAGTGTAAGAGAAATGATCTAATGAAGACAGGACTGATTTGAAGCTTACATGTCCCCTTGTCCAACACCATCGTGGACCTTTACCTTGGTTCCCATGACTCAAGTCTTGTCTAGGAAAGTGTGCTATCTATATACTAAATCCTAATTCATTTAACCACTTAGAAAATTAATCTTCTTTCCTTCACATTTTAAAAGACTCTTTAATGTGGCCATGTAGGTTGCAAATATATAGACCATCTGACTAAGCATGTGGTTAATAAATGCTTGACAAATTCTATAAAACTGATACAACAAGTTAAAACCTCACAATTTAATTTCTCCATATGGCTATGCGATTTGACAAGTATGTACTGAGGGGCTGGTATGGGCTCAAATCAAAGAAGGCAGTGTTCTTACTATGCGTCTGAACCTTAGTCCTGTCTAATCAGACTGTAATGAAAATTTCTAGAAAGACAAATTTCCCCCATCCAGTTTACATTTATTATGCACTGCCACTCTCCACACATGGTTTTCTGAGGGTATGAGAGATTTTTAAAACATCTATAAAATTCTTAATCCCTCATTTCAGATACCAAGTTCCTAAATATTCATCTATTTAATCTATGGGAGTCAACAGAACAAAAATTAAGGGATCCAGAAGGCCCAAACTCATTTCTCCTTTCAGGGGTATGTCTAACCTTTACTCTTCCCTGCTTCACATCGCAACAAGAGGAGTTGTCTTGGGCCATCCAGTAAATATACAAATACTAATGGAAGCCAATGAGCAAAAAAAAAGTCCGTGCATAATTTTCATGACATCCAACCTGCTGGCCCATAGGTTGGACACCCCGAGATTGGGCCTGTTAGATGGGACTATTGTACCTATTCTTTTTGTTTATTTATTTTTGTTTATTCTTTTTGTTTATTTATTTTTTTTTTGAGACAGAGCCTCAAGCTATCCCCCTGGGTAGAGTGCTGTGGCATCACAGCTCACAGCAACCTCCAACTCCTGGGCACAAGTGATTCTCTTGCCTCAGCCTCCTGAATAGCTGGGACTACAAGCATCCACTACAATACCAGCTACTTTTTTTAGGGACATGGTCTCATTCTTGCTCAGGCTGGTCTCAGACTTGTGAGCTCAGGCTGGTCTCAAATCTGTGAGCTCAGGTAATCCACCGGCCTCAGCCTCCCCGTGTGCTAGGATTATAGGTATGAGCCACCTTGCCTGGCACCTGATTGTTTACTCTTGTGGAAAAAACAGTTAACACAAGATCTACCTCTTGGCAATTTTTTAAGTACATGATATTTTTAACCACAGGCCTTGAGTTGTGTAGGAGAGCTCCAGCATGATGTCTTCTGTTCAATACAAAACCCTACCCTTACATAGTCTGACATAAGATGACAATTTTTAAACTACTTTTTTTGTGTCCACCACTCCTGCCTGCCCCATCACGTGTGTGGACCAATGTGTCAGCTGAGTGTGGGGCTCTTGACCTTGCCAGAGACAGACCTCAGGCCATGGGGAACTAACACAGGGAGCAAAAAGGAGGGTGCCGTCCCGGGCCAGGGATACAGGCTAAAGGATCCATGGCAATAATGTGAATAATGATGGCAGTGGTAATTAATATGTGCCAACCCCTATAGAACTGGTACCAGGTGCTGTTCTTTTATCTTTCTTACCCACTTCTTGTGGAGGTGCTATGATTATACCCACATTGCAGATGAGGACACTGAGGCACACAAAGGTTAAGCTAAAGTCACACAGCTAACAAGCAGCAGAGCCAGGAGTAGTTGCAGGGTCCACCCTCTTGCCAGTCCGCAGTACACTCCCTAGAGGCTTCATGTACATTGCCTCACTCAGGTAAGCTGGGCAGCTGTTACTAGCCTGATTAAACCTCAGAATACTCTATGAGATAGACATCATCATTATCCCCAGTATGTGGATGAAGAAACTAAGACTCAGGTTATCTGACTTGCCCCATATCACAAAGTGGTAGGACTGGGACTCACACTGGTTTTTTTCTTATTTTGGAGACAGGGTCTTGCTCTGTCACCCAGGCTGCAGTGCAGTGATGTGATCATAGCTCATTGGAATCTTAAATTCCTGGGCTCAGACATTTCTCCTGCCTCAGCCTCCTGAGAGGCTAGGACTACAGGTGCATGTTTTTAGTTTTTGCAGAAATAGGATCTTGCTATGTGTCCCAAACTGGTCTTGAACTTTTGGCTTCAGGCAATCCTCCCACCTCAGCCTCCCAAAATTCCGGGATTACAGGCATAAGCTCCTGTCACAGGCTGGCCCACACTTGATCTTATGCGGCATTCAGTCCTTTCCACCTGACTAAACTAACTTACATCAAAACAAATTAATTACAAATTTGAGGTCTTAGTACCAATGCAGGACCTAAATTAAAGGGTGTTTATTGGTTTAACTTGTAGAATGATAAGCTCTAACACATTACAGGTTGAATAATATCTACAGTCCCAACTTTATATGAAAATATTTAGAGTATACTTATAGCACTTGTACTTTAGAATGGGAAGTTTATGTAAATTGCAATTCATCAGCTCTAGAATCTGGGAAATTAAGATCTTCCTCCATTACCTATTCAGCAATGCCAGTTTTCAACAAGGAACATTAACATTTACTAGCATGAGGCTCTGGCCCAGCAGTTAATGGATAAACACCAATCATCAGCACTCCTACTGTTTCCTTCTGCTGACTGTTTTGTTTTGTTTTGCAGCAAGAAAGGTAAGGGGTTGCATTATTATGTCAATCACACCGCTTCTGCAGGACAGTAATGAACAGTTCCATGACCAGCTACTTTGAGTTACACTGTCCTAAACAATGAAGCTAACCACAAAGCTTAGGAAAAATATGACAAATACCTCAGTTTGTAGACCGAAAACTTCAGTCCAAGGCACAGCATTCCCCCAACTTTGTTTGCCAACCTGATGTTGCATCTCTCCTAGTACAAAGTATCCAGTACTTGGAAATGACGGTGATAGGACTTTAGGCTCTGTTTGAAAACAACTTCCAAAACTAAAGCCAACCCCGGGACTGGCAGAAATATTTCGTGGCACAGGCCCTGGCCTACTGTGCAGGACCTTGGGTAAACTGGCTGGCTGGGAACCTTGAAAATGAATAGCAGAGGAAGCAGAAGGATGGAAAGACCCAAAACCCTTGGCTCCTCCTCCCTGTAGAGCAGTAGCTCTAGAAAGAGAAAAAACACGATGCGGCTGATGCAAAGAGTCCAGTTCGATGCAAGCACCAACAAAAGGACTGCTCTGGGAGACTTTGGGAGGTTTGGAGCCAAACAAGCCACCAGACAAAGCAATACCAGAGAAGGGCTTGAAAGAAGGGCTCTGGGAACACGTGGGAGAAGCGAACGCCCTACGGTCCAAATCAGCAGTAAGGCAACTGTCAGTCTCCAAGTACTGACGTGGCTCAGATTTCTTGGAATAAGGAAGAGAACCAAACGGAGAGAACAGGGAAGCAGAAAACGGCACTGGGGCAGCCGGGCCAGGAGGTGGGGAAGCCAGGACAGAAGACGGGAGAGCCAGGCCAGGAGGTCGGGGAGCCAGGCCAGGAGGTGGTGGAGCCAGGCTAGGAGGCGGGGGAGCCAGGCTAAAAGGCCGGGCAGCCAGGCTAGGAGGTGGGGGAGCCAGGCTAGGAGGCGGGGCAGCCAGGCCAGGAGGCGGGG
>NW_003852501.1:2288165-2289547 GCF_000181295.1 Otolemur garnettii
AGCCAGGCCAGGAGGCGGGGCAGCCAGGCTAGGAGGCGGGGCAGCCAGGGTAGGAGGCGGGGCATCTAGGCTAGGAGGCGGGGCAGCCAGGCCAGGAGGTGGGGCAGCCAGGCTAGGAGGTGGGGCACCCAAGCGAGAAAGTGGAACAGAGGCTCCAGTGCCAAAGGTAGAGTTGGAAATAGGCGCTTTTTGGCCACGAAGGCTTGTAAATGAAAAAGGTTGTCCCACAACTCCACACGGTAAACTGAGCTGAAAGGCTTGTCCTGCTAGTTGCCCATCCAAGCTAACTTCTTCAAAATCTTCAGAAACTTTGCGTATACACAGTTTTTTATGTTTTCTTTCAGCTAGACTTCGAATTGTGGGGAAACATAATTCTTCCTCCCCTTCAGAGGATGCTGAAAGAAGCTGTGCAGAAGAGAAAATTATTAATGTAAGGAGAAAACATAATAATAGGAACAACGAGGCAAACGTTTTTCCTAGTAGCCCAGCTCATCCCAGAACCAGGATCATCAACACAGGCAGGGCCTTGAACAGGACACTACAGGTATTCAAGATCAGTTAAATGCAAAGCCCTCATTTTATAGATATGGAAGCAGAGGCCTGGAGATAATACCAGAATCAATACATTGAAAGAAGTTTTTCTGTTTATTCCTAGAATCATAGGATTTTAAACACACGTGGAAACTGAGGACTACAGAAGTGAGATGCCCAAGATTTTACAATGAGCAGTATCATAATATGTAAATGAGCCCTAAATAAGCTAGCAATGTAAACTATCCTGATCTTTTATGTTGCTTTCCAGCAATATTAAGAAAATGAGAAAATTGAAAAAAACTTTTCAAAAGCTGTAATGTAAATGAATGAATATATCTTTTCCCCAGAATATGAAAATATGTAAAATAAAAGGGAATGAGGAGTGCTATGTGACTACTATTATTTGAATCTAAATGTAAAGAGTGTTCCTTAAAAAGTGTCATGAAAGTCCTTAGGATATTTTGAAAATCATTAACCATGTACATTTTAAAAAAGGAGAAACTTTCAGGTATATCTTTTAATAATTAGTACTGTAGAACACATAAGAAAACACATATGTCAAGATAACATTTAAAAACAGTAAATTATCTGGTTAATTTTTTTTTAAATGGAGTCTCACTCTGTTACCTGGCTAGAGATTAGTGGCATCATCATATCTCACAGCAATCTTAAACTCCTGGGCTCAAGTGATCCTCATGTCTCAGCCTCCTGGGTAGCTGGGACTACTGGCACAGGCTACCACAACTGGTTAATTTTTCCTTTTCCTTTTTTTTTTTTTTTTATACTGATGGGGTATCACTCTTGCTCAGGATCTTTTTTTTTTAAGTTTTTTTTTTTTTTTTTTTTTT
>NW_003852501.1:2290485-2293126 GCF_000181295.1 Otolemur garnettii
AGCTTGTTAATCCATTCCTGGGTTGGTGGGCATTTAGGCTGTTTGCACATTTTGTGGATTGTAAATTGAGTTGCAATAAACAGTCTAGTGTAAGTGTCCTTATGGTAAAAAGATTTTTTTTCCTTCTGAGTACATGCCCAGTAATGGGATTGCAGGATCAAATGGGAGGTCTTGCCTTCCAAAAAGGTTGTATTAGTTTGCAGTCCCACCAGCAGTGTAAAAGTGTTCCCTTTTCTCCATATCCATGCCAGCATCTGCAGTTTTGAGATTTTGTGATGTGGGCCATTCTCGCTGAGGTTAGATGGTATCTCAAGGTGGTTTTGATTTGCATTTCTCTAATAATTAGGGATGATGAGCATTTTTCATATGTTTGCTATCTATTCATCTGTCTTCTTTAGAGAAGGTTCTATTCATGTCTCTTCCCCATTGATATATGGGATTGTTGGCTTTTTTCGTAGATAATTTGAGTCAAGCTATTGTCTGATGCAAAACATGCAAATATCCTTTCCCATTGTGTAGGTTGTCTATTTGCTTTGGTTGTTGTCTCCTTAGCTATACAAAAGCTTTTCAATTTAATTAAATCCCATTTGTTTATTTTTGTTATTGCAATTGCCAGGGCAGTCTTCTTCAGGAAGTCTATCCCCAGGACGATATCTTCCAGTGTTTTTCCTATGCTTTCTTTGAAGATTTTTATTGTTTATTGTTTCATGCCTTAAATTTAAGTCCTTTATCCACCTTGATCAATTTTTGTGAGTGGAGAAAGGTGTGGATCCAGTTTCAGTCTTTTATACGTGGATATCCAGTTCTCCCAGCACCATTTATTGAATAGGGAGTCTTTCCCCCAAGGTATGTTCTTGTTTGATTTATCAAAGATTAGGAGTTGTAAGATGTTAGTTTCATTTCCTGGTTTTCTATTTGATTCCAAACGTCTATGTCTCTATTTTTGTGCCAGTACCACGCTGTCTGGACCACTATGGATTTGCAGTACAGCCTAAAATCTGGTATGCTGATGCCCCTGGCTTTGTTTTTATTACTAAGAACTGCCTTAGCTATATGGGATTTTTTTCTGAGTCCACATAAAACACAGAATCATTTTTTCCAAGCCTTGAAAGTACAATGTTGGTATTTTAATAGGATGGCATTGAATCTGCAGATTGCTTTGTGAAATATAGACATTTTAACAATGCTGATTCTTCCCAGCCATGAGCATGGTATGCTCTTCCATTTGTTAATATCCTCTGCTATTTCCTTTCTTAGGGTTTCATAATTTTCTTTATGGAGGTCCTTCACCTCTTTTGTTAGGTATATTCCTAGGTATTTCATTTTCTTTGAAGCTATGGTAAGGGGAGTTGTGTCCTTAATTAGCCTCTCATCTTGACTGTTATCGCCGTATACGAAGGCTACTGACTTGTAGACATTGATTTTATATCCTGAGACATTACTGTATTCTTTGATGACTTCCAGGAGTCTTGTAGTTGAGTCTTTGGGGTTCTCTAAGTATAAGATCATATCATCAGCAAAGAGGGAGAGTTTGACCTCCTCTGCTCCCATTTGGATGCCCTTTATTTCCTTGTCTTCCCTAATGGTATTGGCTAGAACTTCCAGCACTATGCTGAATAGTAATGGTGATAAAGGACAACCTTGTCTTGTTCCAGTTCTAAGTGGAAAAGCTTTCAGTTTTACTCCATTCAGTAAAATATTAGCTGTGGGTTTGTCATAGATAGTATTGATCAGTTTCAGAAATGTGCCATATATGCCTATACTCTTGAGTGTGCTAATTAGAAAAAGAAGCTGGATTTTATGGAACGCTATTTCTGCATCTATTGAAAGGATCATATGGTTTTTGGTTTTGCTTCTGTTAATACAGTGGATAACATTTATGGACTTGCGTATGTTAAACCAGCCTTGCATCCCTGGTATGTATGAATTTTTGATGATAAGCTGTAATCTATTGGCTAGGACTTTTTTGAGAACTTTTGCATCTATATTCATTAATGAAATTGGTCCGAAATTCTCCTTTTTAGTTGGGTCTTTTCCTGGTTTTGGTATCAGGGTGATATTTGCTTTGTAGAACGTGTTGGGGAAGATTCCTTCCTCCTCAATTTTTTGGAATAATTTCTGCAGTATGGGAATAAGCTCTTCCTTGAAGGTTTGATAGAATTCTGGTGTGAAGCCATCCAGACAAGGGCATTTTTTTGTTGGAAGATTTTTTATTGTTTCTTTAATCTCAGTCCTTGAACTTGGTCTGCTCAGGAGCTCTATTTCTTCCTGGCTAAGTCTAGGGAGAGGGTATAATTCCAAATATTGATCCATTTCCTTCACATTGTCAAATTTCTGGGCATAAAGTTTCTGGTAGTATTTGGAGATGATCTCTTGTATCTCTGTGGCATTAGCTGTTATTTCTACTTTATCTTTTTTTTTTTTAGAGACAGAGTATCACTTTATCGTCCTCAGTAGAGTGCTATGGCATCACAGCTCACAGCAACCTCCAACTCCTGGGCTTAAGTGATTCTCTTGCCTCAGCCTCCTGAGTATCTGGGATTACAGGTGCCTACCACAAGAGTTTGAGGTTACTATAAGCTATGATGCCATGGTACTCTACTCAGGGTGACCAAGTGAGACTCCGTCTCAAAAAAAAAAA
>NW_003852501.1:2293481-2319764 GCF_000181295.1 Otolemur garnettii
CCTTAGCCACTTGAGCCACAGGCACTGAGCCAGATTCTAGATTCTTTTAAAAAATTTCTTTTCTTTCTTTCTTTTCTTTCTTTCTCTCTTTCTCTTTCTTTCCCTAAAGGCAAGTTTTGAGAGATCTAAATTCTTAAATTTTGGAAATTTTATTCCTTTAACCTGGAGAGCCTAAGGGTCTTATCAGTACTGTTTTGCTTTTTTGCTTTTGAATATGCTTTCTCATTTTTGTTTAAGCCATATTACTCAATTTCTGTTTCTGGTTATAAGGGCCATAGTATAAAGTATTATCAATTTTAAAAAATATTAGTGGTGAATTTGGATTAGTTCTAATTTCATACTCATATTACTACTGTAGCTTCTGGTATGGCAGTTTATTTGTCCATGAGTGAAGCATAGCCATACGTGTTCTCTTTTTGTACTTTACAGCTACATTTAGGTGTGACTGTTTTAGTAATGCAACCACACCTTTATAAATGTGTGAATATTCTCCATCATCAGGGAGACAACCAGTTTCCACGTGTATGGTAATAAGAAAGTTATTTTAGCAAAGGGTTCCCTTCATCATCATGAAAAGATGCAATCATGTTATAGATTTATTTGGTGATCAGCATTTACCTTTGTCACGCCAGCATCTTGGTGCTCCTCTTGCCAACTCATGTATGGCAGAAGGTCCACATCTTCTTTGGCAATAAGTTCAGACACATTTGGCACATTAGGAAAAGGTGACTCATTATCATCCTGTATTGAATCACAATTGGGTTAAATCAAAACAGACATCATTTAATTGATTATTCTACATTCTAAAGCCTGTTGATGGAGACTTTACCTCCTTCATGTTTATATGGATGGAATTAGAAAATGTTCTTCTTAGCAAAGAAGAATCTCAAGAATGGAAGAAAAAGTATCCAATGTACATAGCCCTACTTTGAAACTAATTCATAGCTTTTATAGGAATGTCATAACCTAATTATAGCCTTAGAATATGGGAAGGAGGTGGGAGGGGGAGGTGAGGAGGGTCTATGGGGGGAGGGAGGGTGATTGGTGGGGTCACCTCTATGGTTTATCTTACAAGGGTACAAGTGAATCTTTCTAAAAACAGAGTATGAACATTTTAACTCAATAATTAAGAAAATGACATGAAGGTTATGTTAACCAGTTTGATGAGAGTATTTCAAAATGTACATGAAAACAGCACACTGTACCCCATGATTGCATTAATGTACACAGTTATGCTATAAGAAATAATAAAAAAAAGCCTGTTGATGTTGGTTTGGGTATGTCTGCCTATAAAACTGAATCCTGTGTCCTGGGAAGCCTCTTGATTGAGTGGCTTCCTATTTAAGGAATGCTCCTTCATGCCCGGTCCTGTATTTTTTCCTTAAATGTATAAAGCAGAAAGGGCTTCTTAGAGAGTAAGGGAAACTCAGGCCTTTCTTATTTTCCTTTTTAAGGATGAGATAAATACAGGATGACAAGTGCCACAAACTTATCAAAATTATAGTATATCTTTAAAATATACATGTACAAATTAATAATTACAACACAGGCTGGGTGAGGTGGCTTATGCCTATAATCACAGCACTTTGGGAGGCTCAAGTAGGTGAACTGCTCAAACTCCTGAGAGTTTGAGACCAGCCTGAGCAAGAGCGAGATCTGGTCTCTACTGAAAATAGAAAAACTAACTGGGTGTCCTGGCAGGCACCTGTAGTCCCAGCTAGTCAGGAGCCTAAGACAAGAGGATTGCTTGAGCTCAGAAGTTTGGAGTTTGAGGTTGCTTTGAGTTGTGACATTGCCACACTATAGCCTGGAGCAAAAAAGTGAGACTCTGTCTCAAAAAAAAAGGAACTAAACTAAACTAAAATGATAACACATACAATTAATTTAGAAACATCATCCTAAGTCCCAACACCAGGCCTTCTGAAAATGGGAGGCACCGGGTGGTGCCTGTGGCTCAAGGCGTATGCACTGGCCCCATATGCTGGAGGTGGTGGGTTCAAACCTGGCCCCGCCAAAAACTGAAAAAAAAAGAAAATGGGAGGTGCTGACCCATGGGGCCTGCTGGCCTCTCTGTGTCCCATGTCATGGTCCAG
This sequence comes from Otolemur garnettii, assembly GCF_000181295.1. Classification (NCBI taxonomy): domain Eukaryota; kingdom Metazoa; phylum Chordata; class Mammalia; order Primates; family Galagidae; genus Otolemur; species Otolemur garnettii. Next base: position 2,295,575 of record NW_003852501.1, read on the forward strand.
GGCATGGGGGTCGTCATTAACCATCTGAACAAGAGTAGCTTTCTTAATGTGGAAAAGTAAATGAAATAATTTAATGAATTAAATTAAATTATGAATTAAAACAATACATACCCTTTTCTCAACTGCCACAAAGCTTGTGAATTGTGTTATGAGAGAGTTTTCTTTACTGAGTTTAATAATCACAGATTTCAAGATTTGTTTCTTCATCTAAAATGGAATAAAACAAATTAAATCACATCCTGTTTTACTTCTATTTACCTATGTAGGACAATTCAAAAGGGTATTCAATCATCTAAAAAACTGTTTTTCTATGATACTAAGTCATTTTATAATTAAATTTTCAAACTAAATATTGAGTTAAGGGTCTTAAACAGAACTAAATGTTTCCTGGAAAATTGGATCAAATTACATAACTAAGTCATTAAAAAAAAAAAGGTAACGCTGGGTGCCTGTAGCTCAGTGGTTAGGACGCTGGCTATGTGCAATGGGGCTGATGGGTTTGAACCCAGCCTGGGCCTGCTACACAAACAAACAAAAATAGTTGGGTGCTGTGGTAGGTGTCTGTTGTCCCAGCTACTAGGGAGGCTGAGGCAAGAGAATTGCTTGACCCCAAAAGTTTGAGGTTGCTGTGAGCTATGACGCCACAGTACTTTACCAAGGGCGACATAGTGAAACTCTGTCTCACACACAAAAAAGGAATTCTTCATTATATAATTCTCTGTAGTTCAGAAAGAACTCTCATATGCAGTGAGCTTCCTCATTCTTTTATAGTCTATGGCTCCCATTTTAAAGCTGAGGAATTGGAGAGTTAGTGACCTGTGCAGTATAATGGACCTCAAGCAAAACAGAAGACAAAGGCTGCTATTCCCATGGCACTCAAGGAGAACAGTGAGAGCACCAGGCTATTTATCACCAAATGTGTCTGTCTGTGCGGGTATCCGGGCCCTTCACTGCACAGTGACACCTTCCAGGGATGGCAGTGAGGACTAACATTCCCAACCTCAGTTAAGACCACAATCCCTAAGAGGACAGCTGGATGATCCTGGATCCTGGTGGGCTGGCTGAGCAGGACCCTCTGCCAGGCCCTCCCTAGGAGGAAGTCAGACGGGCTTTGGCTCTGCTGTGTATCTGTGGGCAGGTCACTCACCACCCGTTACCCGGGCTTCACAGCAGTAAGATGGCTATAGCATATGATCCAAGATGATGGGCCTCTTTCTGATGGGTAAAGTATCACAGAATTCTCAGGAAACCCTGACATCCCTTCTTTTATTAATTCATTCAACAAACATGTATTGTGCATCCCAAGCCCTGGGCATAGATGTCACAGATACCAGTGATGGCTAGACATTCATCTAGCCAGCCTCACTTTACATGTCAAGAGATATATCAATTTAAGAGTGATCCAGAATAATGCGTAACAGTTTTTACTTTAGAAAGAACAAACCTCATGACTGGTTTCATCTTCATGAAGAATACCATCTTCATAATCTCTGATTAGAGCACGTGCTGTTAACTTGTGAATCATCTGTGTTTAAGCAACAAAGAAAAAAAAAGATTCAAGTGGTTCCTAAATAAAGACTTGCATAGCACATCATTTTAAAAACTGAGGTATAACTACATGCAGTAAAAGTAAGTCATCCTTTTGCTGGTACCAACTATGCTGGTTTTATTGTTTGTTTGTTTGTTTGAGACAGAGTCTCACTTTGTCACCCTGGGTAGCCTGCCATGGCGTCACAGCTCACAGCAACCGCCAACTCTTGAGCTTAAGGGATTCTCTTGCCTCAGACTCCCAAGTAGCTGGGACTACAGGTGCCTGGCACAACTCCTAGCTAGTTTTACAGACAGGGTCTTGCTCTTGCTCAGGCTGGTTTCAAACTTCTGATCTCAAGCAATCCACCTCCCTTGGCCTCCCAGACTGCTAGGATTATAGGTGAATGTCACTGTGCCTGGCTAAAAATATTTTCATTTTAATTTTTTCCAACTGAATGTTTTGGTAAAAAAAAAAAATCATTTGAAATGTATACAGTTTGGCTTGGTGCCCATAGTACAGGGGTTACAGCATCAGCCACATATGCCCAGGCTGACAGGTTCGAACCCGGCCTGGTCTAGCTAAACAACCATGACGACTGTAACAAAAAATAGCCGGGCATTGTGGTGGGCGCTTGTAGTCCTAGCTAGCTGGGAGGCTGAGGCAAGAGAATCACTTAAGCCTAAGAGTTTGAGGTTGCTGTGAGCTGTGATGCCATGGCACTCTACCCAGGGCGACATAGTGAGACTCTGTCTCCAAAAAAAAAAAGTATACAGTTTGGCAAGTGTTAATGAACATATACAGCTGAGTGACCACCAGTGAAGTGGAGATACGGAAAATTCCCATCACCCCAAAAAGGCCCCTCATGTCTCCTTGCAGTTACCCCCAGCCCTGGCAACATCTCATCTGCTTTCTGTCCCTAGAGTTTTGTCTTTTCTATAAAAGACCATTTTGCTAATTCAATTTACTTCACAAATTCAAAACTACTCCTCTGCCCTAGGATGAGCTGGCTTGGTGCTGGAGGCCACCCATGCATGAGGTCTGCGCTCTGCATGGTGGGACCTCGTGAACACCACAAGCAATTTCCTCTCAAATGACTAAGAAATGGGACTGATGTGCAATAATTCCAACTCTTACAATTTTGTTATTGACAAGGCCATGGTTCATAGAAGAAGAACAACTATAAAGATTATGATTTTAGGCTTGGTGCATGTGGCTCAAGCAGCTAAGGTGCCAGCCACATACACCTGAGCTGGCAGGTTCAGATCCAGCCTAGGCCCACCAAACAACAATGATGGCTGCAACCAAAAAATAGCTGGGCATTGTGGCACCTGTAGTCCCAGCTACTTGGGAGGTGGAGGCAGGAGACTTGCTTGAACCCAGGAGTTGGAGGTTGCTGTGAGCTATGACGCCATAGCACTCTACCCAGGGGACAGCTTGAGGCTCTGTCTCACACACACACACAAAAAAAAAGATTATGATTTTATGGAATATGACCTCTTCTCTGGTAAAATCCTTTACTTTATTTCCTCCAGATCCGATTTTTAAGGCAATATACTGCTTCCTTTAAGTCGTACACATAAGTCACTGGCAAGTATTAAGTCAATCATATTGACTTAGTTCCAAAAGTAAGCTACATTTTATTTAAAAAAACAACCAGCAATGTCTGGGAAATGGTGCATCTGGTTATATAAATACTCTGAATAACAAACTGGCGTATGTAGATTAGTTTTCAAGGTTAAATTATAGTGGATTCAAAAGCAAATACTGCAAATATTTGTGACATCTGTGATATGTGGGGAACCAAAATATGCTGCCTCAAAATGTATTTCCTTGGCACATCTCGAGATGGCTATTCAGTGGGGCTGCAGACACGGGAATAGCTCTGCAAGGCTGTCCTTCTGTAGGGAGAGTTGCATCTGCAGAGGAAACCTACATCAGTGAAGTAAGTAGGAGATGCAAACAGGCTTTCTCTGAGAACTTATGATATGCCTCTTCCCAATCTAGGAAAGATAAACTTGCAGGAAAAGGAGGCTAAAATCTGACACTTTGAAGATGGGACCGAGACACTGTCATGACAGGCTGCCTTCCGTTCTTTCTGAGGGCTGCTGCCTGGCAGACTTCATCTTCATAACAAGACAGCCTTTGCTCACCCTATTGTCCTTCCCACACCTTCCCATAAACCACTTCCCTGTCCCCATGGGTGCCAGAGTCCTGTCTCTTCAGTCATCTGGCCCTACTTTTAGTCTCACGTGACTCCTGTGCAGATAAATACATTTGCATATTTTTCTCCTGTTAATCTGTCTATTGTCAGTTTATTTTATAGATTCAAATAATGAATTTTCAGAGGGGAAGTATGAACTTTCCTACAGATATAATAAGAAATATACCTATGTGTTATTTGTAACAAGCCCCTATCAAGCACACCTGAGTTTATGTCAACAAAGTGACTTTGGGAAAGTCTCCAGGGTGTAGGCTGGTTGTAGAGGAACCAACCATGTGATGAGAGGGTTGGAACTCTCCACCCACCCCCAAGCTTCAGGGAAGGGAGAGTTAATCATCTAAGGCCAAAGATTTAATTAATTAGGCCTTTCTAATGAAGCCCACATTAAAAACTCCAACTGAAGGAATTCAGGGAGCTTCTGGTTGGCATCCACGTGCCAGGTGGGTGGTGTACGCCAGCTCCACACAGAACAGAATCTCCTGTGCTTGGGCCTCTTTCAGACCTCACCTATGTGCCTCTTCATCTGGACGTTCATTTGTACCCTTTAAAAAGTCCTTTGTAATATATCAGCAATAGAGAGGAAACTATTGTCCTGAGTTCTCTCAGCTGTTATAACAAAATACTGAACCTCTGTAGGGTCATGGGACCCTTAAGCCAAGTCAGAGAGAAGTGTGAGTAACTTGGTGACTCACAACTTGAGACTGTCTCAAGTGGGAGGCAGTCTTACAGGGCTGAACCCTTACCATGAGGGTTCTACGCCAACTCTAGGCAGCTAGTGTCAGAATTGAACTAAATTATAGGACAGGCTGAGTGCATTGGCTCACTCTCGTAATCCTAGCATTTTTGGGAGGCAGAGGCAAGAGGATGGCTTAAGCCTAAGAAGTTGAGACCAGCTTGGGCGATACGTGAGACTCCATCCCTACAAAAAATAGAAAAATTAGGTGGGTGTAGTGGTGTGCATCTGTTGTCCCGCTTTGTCCCAGTTACTTGGGAGGCTGAGATGGGAAGATTATTTGAGCCCAGAAGTTGAGATTATAGTAAGCCATGATCACACCACTGTACTCTAGCCTGGGTGATAGAAGGAGACCCTATCTCTTGAAAAAAAAAAATTGTAGAACATACAACTGGTGTTGGAGAATTGGTCAGTGTGGAGGAAACCACCCACATCTGAATCAGAAACATTGTGAAGTCTAGAAGAAACAGGAGTTTCCTCTTTCATAATTCATTTGCTTTTAATCTAGAAATGTCATAAACAAACACATCCTTAATATAGATATGGTTTACTCTTAGTCTAGTAGTGTTATAATTAATACTTTTTTTCCCTTACAGACAAGATCTTGATATGTTGCTCAGGGTGGCCTCAAATTCCTGGGCTCAAGCTACACTCCTGCTGCAGCCTCTTAAGCACCTGGGACTACAGACATGTGTCATCACACCCAGCTAATGATTAATATTTTTAAATGTCAGGTAGACCAGTGGCACTTAAGTTTTACTGAGTCGTGAAGATCTTTGAGAACCTCCATGAAAGTTTTTCACGCATGAAAGCCATATTAAATTGCAGTCATTCATACCCACCGATGTCCACTCAGACCCTTAAGTCCTCAAGTAAGAAACTGCCACATAAGAGACTAAAGGAAAGTGTCCCCATTTGTACAGATTCCCACATCTATATTGTGTGTTGAAATGTCAACCCAAGAAAACAACAACTAAGGGAGTGCATGGACAGTATATACAGAAATTTAAAACCATAACTTTCAAACAATGGTCCCTCGTTTAAGTTTTGAGTCTTACAGTTCCCGTTGTCTTCTGAAGCTCAGTAGTTGACACCATTGTATGAAATTCTTTCTCTTGAATTAGTGCACACAGAGTTGCCTGAAACAGGGGGAAAAATTAATCCCTCATTAGCTTTTCTACTCCACAATGGCTTGTTTAGTTTAATCGCAATTATTTCAGTGATTTCCTCTCTCATTTTCATGGAAGTTAGAAGCCTCCCCCACCCTGCTTGGCCTTGGCTAACCACCACCTATGTTCTCATAACATCTACCAGTAAGAAGGAGAAGGAAGAGAAAAGGGAAAATAACGTCATTAGCAAAATAGATTGATCTACTGATCTTCCAGCAGGGTAACAGACTGTGCCTTCCTACCTGCATACAGTGAGGAATAAACCCATAGACAAGGAGCCGGTCGCCGTGGAACAAGGATGGAACCTGGGCTGGGGCCTGCAGCGGCTCCAGTGCATCTGCACTAAGTTGCTGCCATTTAACGGAGACAGAATGACAACTGGGAGAATGCAACCTGCTCATCTGGTCTTCTATCTATTTATAAAAAAGCAATTGTTTCTCTTTTAGTATTATATCCAGAAAAGCTACTTAACATAAAACAAAGTTTATACTCTATCCTTTGGGGATTTGGGAGCTCTTTGATTTCTTTCCTCCTTCTTGCTACAGGGTACTTTTCCAAAAAGATTTTAAATAGAATTTTTAATAATACCATTGTCACATCATGTGAATTTACAAAGCATCCGATATATAACTTTGGTATGAGTAGATTCCAGGTACAAAAATTAATCCTACAAAGGACTTGAATAGACATTTCCCCAGAGAAGATATACAGCTGGCCAATAAGCATGTGAACAGATGCTCACCATTACTAGTCATCAGGGAACTGAAAATGAAAACTACAATGATGTATATAAGCACAAATATTAGGATGGCTATTATTTAAAAAAAAAACCCCGCAAAATAATGGGTGTTGTTGAGCATGTGAAGAAACTGGAACCCTCAGGCTGGTGGGAAGGTAAAATGGCACCGCTGTGGAAGATGGTACAGTGTTTCCTCAAATAACTAAACACAGAATGAATAACCAGCAATCAATCCAACTTCCAGGAATATATTCAAAGTAATTGAAACTGGGGCTTCAAACAGATGCTTGTGCACCCATGTCCACAGCAGGATTACCACAACACCCCAAAGGTAGAAATAACCTAGATGTCCCTCACTGACCAATGGATGAGTGAAAAAAATTTCAGTGTGGAACATCGATACAATCAATGGCCTATTTGGCTTTAAAAAGGAAGGAAATTCTGACACATGCTACAACACAGATGAACTTTGAACACCTTATGCCAAGTTACATAGGGCAGTCATAAAAAGACAAATGCTATATGATTCTATTTATTTGAAGTATGGAGAGTAGTCAGATTGGGATAAAAAGTAGAACAGATGTTATCAGGGGCCAGGAGGAGTAAAATGGAGAGTTATTCTACAACAGAGACAGAGTTTCTATTTGGGATGTCGAAGATATTTAGAATTAGACAGTGGTGATGGTCGTACGACACTGTGAATGTTTAATGCTACTGCACTGATATATACACTTAAAATGGTCAATTTTATTATAAAAATTAATCCCAACAACACATGTATAATACTTCATTTTAAAAAATTAATGACACCTTATAAGGCAGAAATCAAACTTTTAACATTAGCTAGGAGAATGACTCAATTAAGTACATATTTGCTGTGTTCCTGCTAGATGCCACATTTGTGGTAGCTGAGGGCAGGGGCTCACAGCTTTGGTGGCTTTTGTCTCTTTATAGTTCCCCTGTCCATCTGAGAACACACAGAAGTTATCACTTAGACTTGTAAGAAAATAGTACACATAAAATTAGACATGTTTTTAAAAATCCTACCTGTTTTTTCCAACTATGTTTGGATTTTGTGTTAAAATGTTCAAACACTCCGGCACCACACTGGGACAAAGTCCTTAAGACATGACGATTTGCTGTAGAACTGACCACATTTCACATGTGTTAATGTTCAAGACATTTTAGATAATATTTTTTGAAGTACATGTTAACAAAGCTGAGAAAGCATAAATCTAAATAGGAGAGACACATTACTTGAAGAAAAATTTACTCTTCTGCAGCTGAGGTTAAAGAGATGAAATGAAAACAGTAGGAATCCTTTAAAGGTTTGTCTAATTTTAGCTCCCGTATGTCCAAAAACTTGTCTTTATCTTTCACAATAGTTTTTTCAAAATTCTTGACCTCTATTTTACCAAAGGGATTAGATAGATGGTTCTTACAAAAAGTAAGCCCAAAAGGTATCAGAATGCTGATAAAGATATCAACCTACTTTCAATAAATATCAAAGTTACTTGAATCTGATCCTAAAGGCCAAGAACCGGCAAAAGAGTTAAAACTTTACCTCTTAAAATTTCATACATATCTACATAGCAAAAGGTATCAAGAAGTAACTCACTGTAGCAAAGAACATTTTCGATATTTTCATGATAAGTGTCCTATTATGTTCCTCTCAGTAATAATTCTACAACTTTTAAGAACTTCTTTCTTAGAGGGGTTCCTCTGGATATTAAAGAAATGATCAATTATTATTATTATTATTTTTTGAGACGGAGCCTCAAGCTGTCCCCCTGGGTAGAGTGCTGTGGCATCACAGCTCACAGCAACCTCCAACTCCTGGGCTCAAGCAAGTCTCCTGCCTCAGCCTCCCAAGTAGTTGGGACCACAGGCACCCGCCACAACGCCTGGTTATTTTTTTTGGTAGCAGCCATCATTGTTGTTTGGCGGGCCTGGGCTGGATTCAAACCCACCACCTTAGGTGTATGTGGCTGGCGCCTTAGCCACTTGAGCCATAGGCGACGAGCCAGAAATGATCAATTATTTTTCAGAGACAGAACTTATGAAATTGTTTCTGAAATTTACTTTAGCCTAGTAATAAACACTAGATTTTTATGATCATAACATTGACTAGAAAATCTTTGAGGCCAGGCTTATTTGCCTTTTGTAGATCAGTAAAGGCTGGTAGGAATTTTTCAGTCCCTATACTAGGGAGATGGCAGAAAGAATCCTGCATTCTTGGAGACCTCAGGCTCTCCAACTGCCTACCTGGTTGGATTCACCATCACACCCCCTTATTTCCTCCCAGGCTCTTGGGAAAACCCCATCTCTGTCCCAGGCCCTGAGAAAGGAAGGAGGATGAAGAGAGTGGAAAAAAGGCCTGAGCAGGTGCTGGCTCCTGTGGCAGGGAGAGGTGGTACCACTGTTGCCTGCGTCCACACCCTCAGCTAGAAAGTCCCAATGGGAACCCTCCTGAGGGAGCTGCACCAGCTGGACAGTTTCCTGGTTGGTGTGTGATGCCCTGTTAGACTCCCACTAAGGACTATAGAATGTGGAGCTGGGAGTGACAGGGGGCAGAAGGAATGAGACTTTGGGGCAGACAGGTGTGGCCTGGGGTACACCAGCGAGGGGCGCTGGGGTCTTCTGCTCTGGATCTCATCTCAGGCAGGACAATTACAGCACAGGCTGGGCCTGGCCCCACCAATGTGTTGACGGAGGCCTCCCTGTGCTGTGCCTCAGAGTAGAGACACCTGGTGAACACCTGCTGCCGTGTCCCCATGGAGGGAAGGCAGGAAGAATAGCCCCTTTGTGGGGTGTGCTCCTTATACACATGCCCAACGCCTAGTGCAAGCAAAGGCCTACCTTTAATTGGGGAGGAGAAATTCCAACAATCCAGGGGTTTGGCCCCCGGGGAAAGAGTCTATCCACACTAGAGAGTTTGAGAGTGCAAATGTTCAGGCAGCCAGAAAAGAGGTGTGAGGAGGGAGCCACTTGGAGGGGTGCAAGGCCACAGCCCCAGCCCCAGTCCAGGTTGCTCAGGGAAGGCTGGAAATTTGGGTCTTTATGTAACATAATAGCATCTGACACTGACTTGGCGCTTATTGTGTGTCAGCTCTGTTTTGAGCACTTTCTATACATGAGCTCACTTAATCCTCACAGGGTCATCAGGGTCACTTAACCCTAACCCTGATGAGGCAGGTGTTTGCGTTATTGTCTTCTTTTCTCAGGTGAGAGGTTGAGCCACTTGTCCAAGGTCACAGCTAATGAGTAACCCATGTGGTGTGAGATTTAGGCATCTGGCCTGGAGCCCAGATCCCAGAGACTCGCCCTGTAGCAGCTACACTATATGTGTATCTAGGCAAACAGACCTCCCTGCAGGCTATCTTTTCACCTGGGTCTTGACCAATGACCAGCTCTCTTGGGACTCACCCAACACCGCAGGTGAACAACCTGGTGTGGGGGAGGCTTCTCTTCACAAGTTGCACCGTCAGCCTCTCATTCTGGAGATGCCCATCAGATACAAGGAGAATGTTCCGTGACCCTTGGGAAGGGTACAATAAACCTAGATATCGCAGCGTTTTCCAGAAGTCTGTGTTCCCCATGGTAGGTGTGGCAGACTAGAAGAAATGAAGTGAAATATTATGTACTGCTTTTTAAGGTATATTTATCATTTTTCATAATCATTTAAGTCTCCCAAAGAGGGTTTAAAGAACATATCATTTTCCTGTAATTATACATTTGTGGAATAGCTTATTTCATGTCACTATAATATTATCACTTGGCACTTATTTGACTTTTTACAGTTTCCAGAGAACTATTATATCCATAAATATCTCATCAGAGCACCCCCAGCTTTGCCAGCTGGGACAAAGTGACTGGTCATTCTCTAATTTTTTTTTTTTTAAGACAATGGCTCATTCTGTCACCGCCAGGTAAAGTGTTCACAGTAACTTCAAACTCTTGGGCTAGGTGATCCACCTGCCTCAGCCTTCCCAGTTACTGGGACTACAGGCTAATTTTTCTATTTTTAGGTGAGACAAGGTCTCGCTCCTGCTCAGGCTGGTCTCCAACTCCTGAGCTCAAGCAGTCTACAGAGTGCTGGGATTATAGCCAGCTGGCTCTAATTTAAGAGAAAGAAAAGAAAGGACAAATGATAATTTTCCAAAGTCGTTAACATTAGTTCGGAACCATGGTGATATTTTTTGGTTCTACTCTTTATAATTTCTATTTTTCCTTAATGAATTCATACCACTTTTATTAATGAAATAAAGAAATCACCAACATACAAACACTGAAGGACCAGGGGTGCTCTGATGGAGGCCTCAGGGGAGGAGGCCTGGATGGTACCACTAAAGTGTGATTGGAAAAAAGACCCAGAAGCCCAAGGAAGCCTTGCGTACTTACCATAATGAACTCTGTTGGCACATTACTGCTTGTGATGTACTTAGGATATGAAAATAACTCCTTGTAACCTGTGTGATTAGATTGACATGAGATGCTGGCATCAAATATTCACTGGTTTGACCACTCTTATAACAAACAATAGTTCTACTTCAACCCACTGCCCTGGTAAAGAATGCTACATATTTATGTGCATGCCTTCCTTTCTAGAAAACCATGTTTGAAAACTTTACCATATAAGAAATTCACCACAGTATTCCCCTCAATAATAACTGTAGAGCAATCAGACTTTGCACTTTCTGACACAAAACGCTCTGAGTGAAATTCCATGTTTAGGCCTCTGCTCTGCAGCAGATCACTGTGCCAAGCAAGGTGCAGGGGCATCTCCATAGCACAGGCTGCTTGGCCCCAGCAGGGAACGGTCTCCATCCATGCCTCTTGCATTCCCTGTGCTTATTTGACCTCTGCCCTAGTAACAGGAGACCCAGCTCTGTTGCAAGGGGGCTAGGCATTCTGCTGGGTGGCACAGAACATTAGAATCAAGGAGACAGGGTTGTCCCAGCATTCTACACTATGTTCCTTCTCTCTTCCCTGAAGTGCCACCTTCTGGTACCTAAGATGTCCCCGGGCCTCCACTTGGGGGAAGGCATTACTTACCTTCCAACAGTGCTGAACTGACATGCCCTAAGACCATTCCTTACAGATTTTCTATAAGCATGCTGATTGCACATGTTCTGGTCTTAGCTTTGGGACCTTCCTTCTCAACAGACTAAGGGTCCTGCGTTTGGTTCAGTTGATAACAATAACAATAATAATATTTATGTCTCACCTACTAGGAAGGTGAGATTTTTATAAAATCCTTTCCATACATTAGGTCAAGCCTCATAATAACACTACAAGTTAGGGACAATTATTGTTGGATAACAAATGAGGAAACTGAGGCATCGTAAGTTCAAGTAGCACATCCAAGGTGACACAGACACATAGAACTTGTGAGTGCTACAGCCAAGTTCCGGACCCAGGGATCTAGCTCTAGAGTTCTTACTCACTTTAGCTTCATATCAGGCAACCTCTCTCTCCACAGGCGAGGTCTGGCAGTGGCAGTCATTGCTTCTGCTCACTGTGTTCACGCAGGGAGGAAGAACACACAGGACCAGAGCCAAACCCACTCACCTGTGCCAAACTGGATGATGTTTACTTTTTGCATCTCTCCCACCAAGGATAGCGCATATAAGGCGATTTGCTTGGCTTGTAAGAATGTCACACCCTCCATGGAATTGGAACAGTCCAGACAAATAATCACTTCACTCTTGTCAGTGAGGTCAGGGAGGCTGACATCAAGTTTGGGTTGAAAGACAAGCATGCAAGCCTGAGGGAGAAAAAAGGGGTTGGATTGGAGCTTCTTATAACTTAAACTGAAAATGTTCTACTTGTAAAATTCTAAAACTTTCTAATGAGGTGAACTAATGCTATAAAAACAAAATAAGACTTGTTCAACAATGAGATGGCCTACTAGAGTTCAAGTCAAAAGTGTCACATTAGAGCTGTAATTTCTAACATGTACGATGTAACTCCACAGAAATCAAGAATATAGAATTAATATCTCAAAAATCATATGGCATTGACACTGTCTGTAGGACAAATGGCATCAACACTGTCTTTAGGACAAATGTGTCTCTTTCTCACACACACATTCTATAGTATATAGAATAAAATGCACCCACACACCTTTAGTTTTATTAATTAACCTATACTTCAGGTACAACCACTATCATATAAGTTTTGAATTTTAGTTTAGCTTTCAAAGTGATTGTTTGTCATAGCCGCACAAAATGGTCTTAGGGCAGACATAAACAATTTTTTATTTGTTTCTCCAGCATCAATATTTAAAAATTATAGAAGGTATACAGACTACCCAAGGCAATGTCTGATAGCAATTATTCTTTGTAATGGAGACTGAGGTACAAATGACAATCTTTACAGGGAAATAGGGAATGTGTGGATTTTGGTTGACAACTCAGAAATACTGTCATGTTTGACAGTGTGTTTGCATTTATAGAATCTTGGGGTATGGGAGTTCATTTTGTAATGTGAGTTTTTCAGGACAATCAGTAATTTCCAAATGTAAACAACTTACTTATTTTAAAATATTTTTTTCATTAATGTCCTCTACTTTTTTTTTTGAGACAGTCTATAGCCCCAGGTTGAGTGTAGTGCTCAGTTGAACCTCAAACTGCTGAGTTCAAGTGATCCTCCTGCCTCAGCCTCCCAAGTAGCTGGGACTACAGGCCCCACCATAATACTGGGCTAATATTTTCTATTTTTAGTAGAGACAGGGTGTCACTCTTGCTCAAGGTGGTCTCAAACTCCAAGGCTCAAGCAATCCACCTGCCACTGGCCTCCCAGTGTTTCCTACTTCTAAGTAAGAAGACACATACCTCACTTTCTTTTTCTGGATGTTTCTCAACCCACATTCTTGGGAGATAGGCATCAGACAAACCGATGTGAAGAGAAAATCCGCCACTGTCTAAAGAGCTGCCTTCCACGGTGCTGATTACAGCTTTGCAGTCTGTGCGCTGCAAGACAAACCACCATAACAGGGTAAATAAAGGAATGTTTCCCTTTTATCAGTTTGCACCTACCTGTCAAGTAGCGACCCTTGTGGAATTTATATAATTCTATTAAGAATCAGCAATGCGGTATAATAATAAATTCCAAAATTGTGAAATGTAGGTTTTAGAAGTAAAATCTTGATCTTATCGGTTACCTTTCTGAAATTGTAAGGTCAATTTACACAGTCAAATTTATGTAAGTTTAAAACAATATCAAACCCCAGATTCAAAGATTATTGATCTGTGTATTCAAATAGACTTATCTGTTATAACAACATAGCACACCAGACATCAAAACCTAGAATAGTAAAATAGAAAATTCAACGGCAATCTTAGAATTATACCTTATTTACAAATTACAAATAAATTATATTTTTATAAATTAAAACGTTTTGAAAACGTTTACAATGATGAAGACAATGTGAGATTGTACAGAAAGTCTCTCCATTCCTGTCTGCTCATGCCTTTGCAATATAACTCTGAAGCTCCCTCCATCCAGAGGTAGTGTTTGTATTTCTGCCCTTGAATCTGCAGCTGGCCATTTGACTTGCTTTGGCTAATGGGATATTGGCAGATGTGATATAAGTAAGGGCTTGAAAAGTGTCTATGAAATGGGGTTGGGGACTCTTCTGCCACTATACTAATGAACTTTAGCCAACCTGTGGATGGGAGATGTGGCCACCAACCCCAATGAAGCCAGGCCAGCAGCCACATGTGACTGAGGCTGTCCTAGACCATCTCATCCCATGCAGGCAATTCAGCCTAGCACTAGCCTGTTGACTGACAGAACTGTGAGAATAGGAAATGCTTGTTTTTCTAAGTCATAACGTTTTGGAACTGTTGTATGGTCAAAGTTAAGTGACATAACGGACTCCTTGTTTAGGAGGGATTAGACACATGCGTTTATCTACACCCACGAACAAAATGCTAAACTTCCCTAAAATGAAAGGGAAGCAATAAAAGTTTATGAACCCATAAAGATATGGAGAACAAGAACAAAGACAATAGCACATGAGAGATGTCAACAAATTTTAGGAGATGGAAAGCTGATAGAGGTATGGGAAATGATTTAGCCGGCTCCTATAGAGACAGCTAGAGGGGTAGGCTCAGTAGTGCTGCAGCAGCGTGGGAAGAAGGCTCGCCAGGTCCTGTGAGGGCATGGGACCAGCGACAGACTGCACTAAGCTGCCAAGCAGCTGGCACTGTTTACCTCCTGTTCTTTCACTTAAGCAGCGGTTCTCAACCTGTGGGTCGCAACCCACAGGAACTGTATTAAAGGGCTGCAGCATTAGGAAGGTTGAGAACCACTGCACTAAAGGAAATTGGAGATTCATTATTTAAAGAAATACAGCCAAACAGAATCCAGACGAGGGAACTTGAGGTATATGGAGCACAGAAACACAGGAGCGTAGGCGCACAGGGCTGCTTCCTTTAGGGTGTTCCTGTCACGACCCGCAGGAACTGTATTAAAGGGGTGCAGCATTCAGAAGGTTGAAAACCACTGCTTTAAAGGAATAAAGTGTAAGTTGGCATCAAAAACATGGGCCCTGAACTGCCCATCTGTCATATTCTATGAACAGCCCAGGACTTCTCACTGACTTTTTCCTGTCTCAGTCTTTCTTTTTTTTTTTTTTTTTTGAGACCATGCCGTGGCATCTTGGCTCACAGCAACCTCAAATTCCTGGGCTCAAGAGATCCCCTTGCCTCAGCCTCCTGAGTACGTGGAACTGCAGGCACTTGCTACCATGCCTAGCTAATTTTTCTATTTTTAGTAGAGACAGGGTCTCTCTCTTGCTCAGGCTAGTCTCAAACCCCTGAGCTCAAGTAATCCATCTGCTTTGGCCTCCCAGAGTGCTAGGATTCTAAGTGTGGGCCACTGCACCTGGCCATGTGTTTCAGTCTTAAAAATGAATCTGGAGAGGGTCACCCAGACATTTGAGGGAAAGCTTCTAATATGGAGATTAAAAGAATAAACAAAAAGCCAGAAATTAAAAAAAAAAAAAAAAGGAACTGAGAGGAAATACAACACAGAGAACAGAAGAATGTTTCCAGAGAGACAGGAGAGGATGAGGTATCCATGAAACACACAAAGATGCTATTAAGAAAAAGGAACACTCACAGAACAGAAAAGACCTCTGACAAAACATAGGAGAAGCAAAATAAAAATTTCAAGAGAATGGTTGGAATTGAAAAAGAAAATACTGAGGGCTAGGCACAGTGGTTCATGCCTGTGATCCTAGCACTCTGGGAGGCTGAGGTGGGTGGATTGCCTGAGCTAACAGGTTCGAGACTGGCCTAGGCAAGAGTGAGACCCCCTCTCTAAAAAATAGCCAGGCGTTGTGGTGGGCGCCTATATTCCCAGCTACTTGGGAGGCTGAGACAAGAGAATCGCTTGAACCCAAGAGTTTGAGGTTGCTGTGAGCTGTGACACCACAGCACTCTACCTGGGAAGACAAAGTGAGATTCTGTTTCAAAAAAATGAAAACACCTAGAAAATAGAACAAAAAGATCATTAAATGGACAATAGAAGAAAAAACCAAGAAAACAAGGGGCTGGCTCCAGGAGACACCTGATTGAAAGGCACTGCAAAAAGGAAAAAGAGAAAATTTTATTTTATACTTTATTTTGTATCTTATTTTATTTATTTGTTTATTTTATTTTACAGAGTCTCACTATGAAGCCCTCGGTAGAGTGCTGTGGCATCACAGCTCACAGAAACCTCAAACTCTTGGGCTCAAGCGATTCTTTTGCTCCAGCCTCCCAAGTAGCTGGGACTATAGGTACCCGTCACAATGCCTAGCTATTTTTTGTTGCAGTTGTCATTGTTGCTTACCTGGCCCGGGCTGGGTTCGAACCTGCCACCTTTGGTATATGCGGCTGGCACCATAACTACTGTGCTATGGGTGCTGAGCCTATCTTTTTTAATATAATAAAATTTTTCAGAACTAAAGGCCACTAGTTACATACAATAAGTGAACATCACATTAGTATAAAATTTCAGAATACTAGTGACAAAGAAGATTTAAATTTCTTCCAGAATTTTAAAAAACAAAATGGACCACACACAAAACACAGGGATAAGACTATCACTCAACTTTTTATAGTAACCCCAGAAGTTAGAAGGCCATGCGCCAATCTTCAGTGTTCTGAGAAAGGGCAATTTCCAACCCAGGTTCCACCTCACCAAAAGGTTCAGATTATATGCATGTGCCATTGTGCCTGGGAGAGAGGGCTTTCAACCAATGTGTTAGTGCATAGGAGAATAAATAGTCCCGATACTATGCAAATGAAAAAAGGCAACTTTTTTTTTAAAAAAGAAAATACTCTAGAAAATTTGGGGGGTGTTTTTTGAGAAAGAGTCTCACTCTGTTGCCCAGGCAAGAGTGCCATGGTGTAAGCCTAGCTCACGGAAATCTCACACTCCTGGGTTCAAGTGATCCTCCTGCCTCCACCTCCCAAGTAGCTAGGCCTACAGGTGCCCACTAATTATTTATACCCAGCTAATTATTTGTTTATCTATTATTTTTAGTAGAGACAGTGTCCTGCTCTTGCTCAGGCTGGTCTCAAACTCATGAGCTCAAGAGATCTGCCCACTTTGGCCTCTCAGCGCGCTAGGATTATAGGTGTGAGCCACTGTGCCTGGCCAGAAAGCTTTTTTAAAAAAGAAAATGTCATCATAATACATTTCTGGGCTCAATGGTAAACATCAATTAAGAGATCATAATAACTTAGATACTGACTGTCATGTATAAGGCTCCTAGAATGAGGGGAGAGAAAAATAGAGAGTAAAGTAGATGGCGGGGCAAGAGCTAGATGTTTACCTACGATAACAGAAGTCCAAAGATAATTTAAGAAACAGATGAATGGGTGGCACCTGTGGCTCAAAGGAGTAAGGCACTGGCCCCATATGCTGGAGGTGGTAGGTTCAAACCCAGCCCCAAAAACTGCAAAAAAAAAAAAAGAAAGAAAGAAAAGAAAAGAAAAAAGAAACAGATGAATCAAGAAAAAGCAGTAAAAAATTTATTATTTAAAACTTGACAATGCCAGAGAAACAGTTCAAATATTTCAAGAGGTTCACTAGCTCTAGAAGCTGGTGTGGGGGAGAACCATGGGTGGGACCAAGTGCTATTTCTTGTTAGAGCTGCTGTCAAATATTATTTCACTTTTAAACCACATGTATGTATTTCTTTGATAAAATAAAAGTACAGTAGTGTTCAAATAAAAGCTCTTAAGAAATCAAAAATTTACTAACCTTTTGTTTCAGTTCATGTGTATCACTGGAAATGAATTCAATCACATATGGCATCTCAATAGACATGGTCAAAGAGAAGCTACCAAAAATGAAGAGAAAGTTGTCTTAGTCCACTATTTTAAATTTCTACCTAAAGTTATTTCAAATAATCTTTTTTTGTTATTACTTTTAATTTTAATTTTTTTTTGGTAGAGACAGAGTCTCACTAAAATGTCACCATAATGCATTGGTGGTCATAAGACTGGTCACAAGTGATCTTCCCACCTCAGCCCCCAAAAGTGTTAGAATTATGTGCTTGAGCCACCACACCTGACCTGTTTCAAACAATTTTATTTATTTGTTAGTTTTTTTTTTAAGACAGAGTCTCACTCTGTTGTCCCCAGTAGAGTGCCGTAGCATCATAGCTCACAGCAACCTCAAACTCTCAGGCTCAAGCAATCCTCTTGCCTCAACCTCCCAAGTACCTAGGACTATAGGCATTTGCTACCATGCTTGGTTAATTTTTCTATTTTTAGTAGAGATGGGGGGGTCTCACTCTTGCACAGGCTGGTCTTTTTTTTTTTTTTAAGACAGGAGCCTCACGCTGTCTCCCTAGGTAGAGTGCTATGGCATCACAGCGCACAGCAACCTCCAACTCCTGGGCTCAAGCAAATCTCCTACCTTAGCCTGCTGAGTAGCTAGGACTACAGGCGCCTGCCAGAACGCTTGGCTATTTTTTTTTGGTTGCAGCCTGTCATTGTTGTTTGGCGGGCCGGGCTGGATTCAAACCTACCACCTTGTATGTAGCTGGCACCTTAGCCACTTGAGCCACAGGCACCGGGCCCACAGGCTGGTCTTGAACTCGTGATCTCTGGCAATCCACCCACCTTGGCCTCCCAGAGTGCTAGGATTACAGATATGAGCCACCACGTCTGGCCTATTTCAAATAATTTTAAATGAAAATTCAAACCATAAAGCTAATATCCTGAATGATTGACAGGTTATATATACTAGATACTAACCTTTGCTTTGTTCCTATTTCCTTTATACAAATTGTCTTTACTGCATCCTGTTAAAAGAAAAATTCTGTTAAGTTTTACGGTGACACTAAACTATTACCCCAGCAAAGACACAACTGATAGCAGTAAAATAGTTCTTTTCCCTTCCAAGTAGTGAAACAGAATGCTCATGGAATGCCAGGAACTAAAATACAATTGACTATCTGGACAGAGATTTTCAATCTCCATATGTCTCTGTGTGTGTACTTACACATATACACACACAAATTTTACATATATACTGTGCCTACCAAGTAAGAAGTCTGGGAGGAAGGATATATAATAAAGCATTACCCAGAGGTTATCTCTGGGTGACAGAGTTAAGGATGGTTTTAATTTTCCTCTTTTGGCTTATTTGCATTCTCTATACATATTTAAATTCTTCATGATGATCATGCAGTATGGACACTGAGTGACTGAACAAAATAAAAATATTATACTCATTGAGCACATTTATATCTTTTATTCTTTTCATTTTATGAGCACAGTATGTCTAAATGTATAGATGTTAGTAAAATTGACTTTATATCAAAAAGATTATTTTAGATCATTTTTTCCCCTATGTATAAATCCCCAGAAAAATGCTTCTTCAAATCTTAAGTATACGGACCTGCAGGTTTTCATTCAAAGCCTTGTCCTGTTGCCAGGGCGCCACTCCAGCGGGCATGAAGAAGACAGCAGCAGTGCCTTGGATGCTGAGTTCTGTGATATAAGTGATTTTGATGAGGACTTTAGCCTTAGGCGGTAAGTTCCCAACACTTACAGTAAAAACGTCCTGAAATAGAAACATATGACTTAGCTTAGCTTTGCAGCTCTAAAGCATTCTATGCTAGACAATCCCTCATATTACTTAGATGACTTGAATTACAGTCTGCCAGATTTTTCCTCAGAAAACAGTAAAATACTGATGGTGCCAAAGGAGAATCCTGGAGTCATTGGTCAGTGGTGGGGTCAGGGTGATGTGCACAGGACGTGCAGGGAGCCAGGTCCTGTTGGCAGCTAACCAGGGGAGAGTCATTCATACACCCTGTCCCATGGCCCCTCATGGGTGGTCTCCGCTGCACAGGTGGCCCCTACACAGCCCCTCACTTGAAGAACCTGTGGCGTCCCTGACCGCCACAGCACCCAGAACTAGTTCCATCAGCAGCTGAAGAACCAGAGTAGGTTTCCCCAAATGTGGTCTTCACTTAATTCTCTTACTTATATAGTAAGTTTGTTATTTTTTTTTTAAGTATTTAGCTTTCTTTTAATGGGATATTGATAATCACTATAAAAGGCAAGAACCTTAGGACTAGCTAGGGCAGAGAAAATACAGGCTGGATGAATTTTTTTCTGATAACTACACAGAGATCCTCTCAACTATCTCCAACTATGTCCACCATTTCAGCTGACCATGCCATCCTGACGATTTTGTATATTTAGATTAGAAACATAGAATATTAATGATTAATTTAGAGTTAAAGGTTAAATTATTACCTTTGACACTAAGGATATCTACCTTGATTAATGAAGAGGTACTTATCAAGTGCTTAACAGGGCTAGTGTGTGTATAAAAATCTGGAACACTGCCACTTAATAGTGTGGGGTGGAAGCATGGGGTAGAATGGAGGTAGATGTAAGATAATGTCACTTCCGGCTCGGCGACTATAGCTCAACCGGCTAAGGCGCCAGCCACGTACACCTAAGGTAGCGGGTTCGAATCCCCAGCCCGGACCCGCCAAACAACAATGATGGCTGCAACCAAAAAATAGCCGGGCGTTGTGGCGGGCGCCTGTGGTCCCAGCTACTTGGGAGGCGGAGGCAGGAGACTCGCTTGAGCCCAGGAGTTGGAGGTTGCTGTGAGCTGTAATGCCACAGCACTCTACCCAGGGGGACAGCTTGAGGCTCTGTCTCAAAAAAAAAAAAAAAAAAAAAAAAAGATAATGTCACTTCCGTTATCAGGTGCTAGAAAGTCTACAAAATTGTAACTTGCCTTGATTCATCAACCAAGTGAGCTGAATTCCAGAGTGACCAAGTCTCTCTGATGACAGAGGGGACAGAGGAACTGTATGAATTCTGATCAGCTGAGAGTGGCTAGCAAATCAGTTTATAAAACCCAAGAGCCCAGCCCAAGGGGAGTTTGCCTACCCATGGCTTCTGCTGGCCCACAGAAGTTGGGCAGGGCAGAAAACAGGGAGCACCTCCGGCAGGAGGGGTGTGGGCAGGGGCTGGGGGACATGCATGGGGCTCGCCCTTGATACCCCTCCCTGGATCTTTCCCCAGCAAGCTGCTGAGGAAAGGGCAGCAAACCCTTTCATTTCCTGGGCTGCCAGGGAAGGGGTCGGAGCCAAACATGTTGCTTTAGCCCGGCAACTAAAACTGACCCTTGCCCAGTGTGCCACCATCATGCTGGTCACATTAATGACACATCTCCAGTCCTGTGTGTTTACCACACACCACAGGTGTTTGCTGAGTGTTTGACCGTGAGCTCTGCATGGAACCAGCTGTTGTTTTTAAACTGCTAAAATCTGGTGTAGGTACTAATGTCGGTTTAATTGTTGACTCTGAGGAAGAAGCAGTACACAGCATTGTCTAGGAACATCTAGAGTGCTGGCTTGTGGCACTCAGCAGGCCTGACTCGGGTGTCCTGTGTGCAAAGCCACCACTTTTGAATTGGAGGGAGGAAAGCTAGAAAACTGTGTGATTTGTCAGAGATTTTATTTTATTTTATTTTTTAGAGATTTTATTTTAAATAACAGGAGGGCTCATCTACTGATAGTGGTGGAAACAAACATAAGGCTGCTGGTTTAAGGAGAATGTCAATGCACCGAAAAAGCTGCTGCTGGGAAGAAAAGACGCTAACTGGGGTAAAGGAGGGGGACAGAGAGGAGCAGGGAGGGCTGTGGGGGTGGGAATGGATGGAGGGAGGGCTGCAGCCGGGGTGCGATGGAGGAGGGCTATATGGGTATGTGAGGGGGGCAGAGAGGGCATGCGCCTGGGGAGGGTTGGGAAGGGCTGTAGATAGCAAGGGGAGTGGCCTGCAGGGAGTTCCTTGGTGTCACTCATGCAACACTTAACTTCTTTAACTCTATCCACATTTCTGATACATTAACTTATAGTATGAATGCATCTTTACATAACAGTCCAGCAAGAAATGATTTGAACCTCAACTCTTTGGATGTCTGAAGCCAGAAGATAGGTAGGACCACTTTGTGTGTGTGTGTGTGTATGTGTGGAAAATAATATCTTTTGATACTTAGGAACACCTATATACATATGCTGCATATAATATACAGCACTATTTATGATGGGTGATGTCCCAGTAAACTAATTGCAAGTACAAAATATAAACCAAAACTGCATTTCATACATCTAACCTATAGAGCATCAGAGCTTAGCCTAGCCTGCCTTAAACATGCTCAGAACACTTACATTATCCTGGAGTTGGGCAAATTATCTAACACAAAGCCTATTTCATAATAAAGTAATGAATGTCTAATGCACTTTATTGAATACCATACTGAAAGTGAAAATACAATGTTTGTGTGAAATTTTCAAGTATAGCTTCTACTCAATGTTATCATTTTCATATCATCATAAAGTTGAAAAATTATAGGCTGCACCACTGTATAGTTAAGTGGGGACTGTTTGTCTATTACTATACTGTGTATAACATATATAATGTATGTGTATGCCTGCATGTTATATAGATAATATTCTCAACTATTGGAGGACTAACAATGATATGACATATATTTTATATTATAAACATATAAAACATAATACATATAAAATAATATATAATGCAATATTTGATTTTATATAATAATATATAATATTTTAATATCATATAGTATAAGAACATTATAGTCACTAGATGGCAAAATAAATTCTGGGAGACCCAAAGGTTTGGGTTAGCAATAGTTCTGATCAGACTTTGCCCACCAGTAATATCTTCTGTGAAGACTTTCTGTGGACCACATTCCCAGGGAACTGTGTCACTGAGGAGGAAACATGGTGACCAACTTACCTATAACCATAACCTAATACTATTAAGTTGCAATCTCTCAAGTGAACCCCAGGCCTCTCTAAATACGGTTTACTCAGGAGCCAGCATTACTAACTGTTTAATCATCACCTCTTCATTTCTTATTCCCATCCAGCAAATGGATATCTTATATGTCAAAAGTAATAATTCATCCCTTAAATGTGTATGAATCACTCCCACCAAACATTAAGTGTTCACAATACTATGGCAATGTGTCATCCTCAGGTGGAATCTGAAGCACATGGCCCCATCTGCACAATCGATGAAAACATCTGCATGAGAGACGCTGACTGCACACCATCTAACACCTGCCAGAGGCATGTTTAGAACATCTTATATTTAAGAAAAGAAGTCTAGGGGACATGATGGCTGTTCCTACTTCCAGACCACATCACATTCCCCTTAATGCTGATTATCAGAAAGCACAAGAGTTGGACTTATCTCAAGATCCTGCCTCCCTGGTGCAGAGTGGATAAATTGCTAGGTGAGCTTACTTCTAGAAAAAATTAGAAATATATAATGCTCTTTTGTGAGAAGATGAAAATTGTGTACCCCAAATGTTTTCTTTTTGTCATCATTTCTGGAAAACTCAGTACCCAGTGAGAGGACTCAGTGCTTCCTGTTTGTCTGGTACTAGTACCACTGACACCACTGCCTCCTTTATTAGTGTGAAGTCCGATGGGCCTGACTGGTGTGGCTCACAGCCAGTGAAAATATAGGGCTAAAGTAGTGTCAGTTAATTTTGGTCTCTAGTATGAATTTCATATTACAAATCTTTTTACATCTTTTCCCTTTCCTATAAGTATACTGGGCACTAGATAAGTACAAGCCATACCGGTGCGTCCTGATCCATGAGGTAAGCGCCATGGCCCTGGCTGACAGCTTCTCGGTATTCTTGCTGGGCTTCTTCCTTCTCTTTAATCTGGAAAGGATTAGTTTTAAAACCACTCCTTACATGAAGAGCGACTACAGACTTTAATAAGGAAAACTACATCAATGTTTATGAAAACCTAGGCAAAACAGAAAACTAAGAGTCTAAGATGAAAGGAAACACAAAGTGATCATCAAAATGAACTTAGAGGATCAGAATCACAACCAGAAAAGGCCAACTAAAGAGAATTCCCTTTAGCCTGGAACAAAAGTGTTTCAGAGTCAATAGTGGAAAAAAATTTTTGGGTGGGAATTTATGTCGAACACAAAAATAATAGTTTATTTTCAGTTTAATAAACTTTGGATTAGGATTGCAACGATGAGTCAATCCTTAGAATAAACAAAGAATGAATCAACTGTTACTTCTTTTGGTACAATTTCTTTTTTTCTTTTCTTTCTTTTTTAAGACAGAGTCTCACTCTGTCAATCTGGGTAGAGTGCTGTGCTGTCACAGCTCACAGCAACCTCAAACTCTTGGGCTCAAGTGATCTCCTTGCCTCAGCTGAAACCACAGGTGTGTACTACCATGCCTGGCTAGTTT
>NW_003852501.1:2319954-2326758 GCF_000181295.1 Otolemur garnettii
GGTCCGGGCTGGGGATTCGAACCCGCCACCGTAGGTGTACGTGGCTGGCGCCTTAGCCGGTTGAGCTATAGGCGCCGAGCCTTCTATTTTTTTTAGTAGAGATGGGGTCTTGCTCTTGTTCAGGCTGGTCTCCAACTGCTGAGCTCAGGCAATCCACTAGCTCAGAGTGCTAGGATTACAGGTATGAGCCACTGCGCTGGGTGTGGTATAACTTCTTTTTAGAAAGTTACAACAATCTTCACTTCAGTTCAACATTTATAACAGCGGAAGGATCAGTTTTTGAAAAAGTAAGTAAGGGTTTCTCCAATTTTCCAGCATGCTTCTCTTAAACTTTTGCTATTGAAATCTCTCTTTTTTGAAGAGCTCACTCAAATAATTTGCAAAACGCTGACAATAAAGACGAGACAGGCAGGGATAGCCATGGGGACTCAGAAATTGAAGATGTAGGGAAACAAGAAACTGACTGAAAGCAAAGAGCAGTCGCAAAGCATTTTCTCTCCTTACCACTCCTACTATGTGCTTCCCATTGATGAAGGCCTCAAAGCCACACACAGCCGCCTTGTCATCCAAAGGAAAGATGTATTTTGCCTCGATGGGCACATTACTTTGATTTGTGTACGTCTGAAAAACAATGATCTGAAGAAGGGGAAAATGCATGTATTTGGTGAGATCATATGAAGCAACACTTGCAGGAACAATGACTAATAAAAACAATTTCCCATATTGTTTTAAATTCCTTCAAATTTTATCACCTCCCTCACATTTCCCAACCCTGACTTCAGAGACTAACACATTTCACTGCAGCAATGGCGAGTCCACATCATATGATGAAATACATGGCTACATATTTGTGTAGTTCAGACAGGTCTGCTAGAGCACACAGTCCTCCTACACACACTGATGTGGCCGAGACAACATACCTCTTGTTGGGACACCTGGAAAAACAGCCCCTTTCAGGGCTTTGATGCCTCCTTAGCATCATGTGGGCTGGAAACTATTCCAGAATAGTCCTTCTATCTGATCTGCTTTCAGGTGTTGGCACTTCCTCCTGGAGATGTCTCTGTGTCTGGCCCCCTCACTATACACCTTCTGGTGGCTTCGCATCTCCTCCTGCCTTGGTTCTTTGAGAATCAAGTATTTTCTACTCCTTCATTTGTCTGTCATCTCTACTGTTTTGCAACTAATCTTTCTAACAGACTGTGTTCATCACATCACTCTTTGCTCAGGAAAAGTCAGGAGGCTTTAAATATTTGAAAATTTAATAAACAACAGCCCTTCAGACCTATAATAAAATTTCAAACATGACAATAACAAGACAAACATATTTAAAAATTTGTAATTAATAATCTCTGGGAAGAAAGATTAGCCCACATCACAAAATCCCAAAACCAGAGATGCTGGCGTGGATGTGGAGAAAGGGGAACACTTCTACACTGCTGGTGGGAATGCAAACTAATACATCCCTTTTGGAAAGATGTTTGGAGAACACTTAGAAAACTAAAAATAGACCTGCCATTTGATTCTGCAATTCCTCTACTAGGTATATATCCAGAAGACCAAAAATCACACTACAACAAAGATATTTGTACCAGAATGTTCATTGCAGCCCAATTCATAATTGCTAAGTCATGGAAGAAGCCCAAGTGCCCATCAACCCACGAATGGATCAATAAATTGTGGTATATGTACACCATGGAATATTATGCAGCCTTAAAGAAAGATGGAGACTACCTCCTTCATGTTTACATGGATGGAGCTGGAACATATTCTTCTGAGCAAAGTATCTCAAGAATGGAAGAAAAAGTATCCAATGTATTCAGCCCTACTATGAAACTAGTTTATAGCTTTCATACGAAAGCTATAGCCCAAGAATATGGGGATCGGGGAGAGGGAGGGAAGGGGAGGGAGGAGGATGGCTGGTGGGAGGGTGATCGGTGGGACCACACCTATGATCAATCTTACAAGGGTACATGTGAATCTTTCTAAATGCAGAATATAAATGTCTTAACACAGTAACTAAGAGAATGCCATGAAGGCTATGTTAACCAGTTTGGTGAAAATATTTCAAATTGTATATAAAACCAGCACACTGTACCCCATGACTACATTAATGTACACAGCTATGATTTAATAATAAAAAAAAATAATCTCTGGGAAGAGACCAAAATGAAAATAAAGAAAAATAACCTATTCAAAAATGTTGTTCACACCTGAATTTACTGTAAGCTAGGCTGCCCCTAGGGGTGTAGGGTGACAGGCAAAATTTTTCAAGGGGCTCCTATAAGCAATCTGAGTCTTCCTGAATCCGTGGGTCAGGGTCCTCCTGGACATCCAATCTCTTGCTGTCCTACAAATGAATGCTGTGCTAGCCGGTGGGAGTGATCCCTAAAATTAGGGACTGGATACCACCTGAGAAGATGCAGAGGTGTGAGTTCTGGAGTTCCTCAGGGATCCAAGCAATTCTGCATGCTACAGTGGAAGGTTGGTCAGGCACCCACAAGGGAGGCACTGGGACTTGGGCACTGGGAGGCACGCAGGCACTGACTGGGAGGATGCCACATGCTGTCCCCTGGGCTGTGCACAGAACCTGTTCCTCTCTTGGACTCCCTCCAAGGTATCAAGGATCACTAAGCAGTTGTACGTGTTGTAGGCTCATTTTCTTCCTGCTCAGCAGACATGGGGCCCATCTTTGCATGTGAGTTCCCAGAGGTCAGGCCTGGGTCAGCTTCATTCTGTCTATAGATCACATTGCGTGATTGCACACTCAAAATGTCAGTCATTTTAGATAATGATGATGGGAGTATTTTTACCAGGACTTAGAACCCAAAGAAATACACTAAAAAATTTGATATCCTAATCTTCCATTAGAAAGAATTGACCTTGGGATACTCAGGGTCAATTTACAAGCCAGCTGTCTCATTATGAACTAGTGAGAAGTTCACCAAATTATGAGTTATTTCGGGGGCAAACTTTCCCAGGGTACAGGCCTCTTCAGGTTTGAAATATCAAATAATACAAGTTGTCTAATCCAACATAGAGAACAGATGCTGTAACATAATCATGCATTTCATATGTGAAAAAAACTGCCTTCCATCCTTTACATTCATTATATCTAATAGCCACAATACTGATGGGCAGATATTGTTATTTCTATTTTACACATGAAGAAACTGAGCCACAAAGAAGTTAAATAACTTTCACAAGGTTACAGTGCTAGAAAAGATTGGGCAAAGATTCAAAGCTAAGCCTTTTAAATTCCAAATCCTTTCTTTGTACAATCTGTACCACGTTGCACCATAGGGTAGTGGTTAAGAACCTGAATGCTGGCTCGGCGCTTGTGGCTCAAGCGGCTAAGGCGCCAGCCACATACACCTAAGGTGGCAGGTTCAAATCCAGCCCGGACCCGCCAAACAACAATGATGGCTGCAACCAGGAAATGGCCAGGCGTTGTGGCAGGCGCCTGTGATGCCATGGCACTCTACCCAGGGGCTCAGCTTGAGGCTCTGTCTCAAAAAAAAAAAAAAAAAAGAACCTGAATGCTGGAATCAGAGTGACCCAAGCTCAAATTCAGGCTTTATCTTATTGACAAAATGTTTCTGAGCCTCAGCTTCCTCATCCAAACAGTAGGCATAATCATAGCTTGCAGAGTTTGGGGAAAATTAAATACTGCATGTGAAAAACTCACCCCAGGGCCTATTCTGTATGTGACAGCCTAAATGGCTCAGGAGGGATCAGCAGATAGAGGACATTTCTCAGGAGCCCATGAGCTCCCTCAGGGGTGTGGGTATGGATCAGAGCAGACCCAGGGCACGGTGGTCAGCTGTATCCAGACCTCTCTTCCTCACTCCCACACCCTCACAGCACTGAGCTCCAGTTCTACTAGTGGCCTTTTCCTCTTCTCATTCCTTCCCCTGTGCATCTCCAAGGCTCCCCTCCCCATCCCGTGGCGGCTCCAGCCTCTTCCCCAACCTCTCCATGTTGCCTTCTCTCTTCTCTATGCTCATTCCTGGTGATTTAATCTGGGCTCATGACTTCAAACAGTGTCTGAAGGGGAGGTTAGATTTGCTCTTGCTGAAATGGCTCACTGTGTTTTCCCCAACTCACATACAGGGACTGGGGGAAAAAAAGTCCAGACCTCTTTCCTCCATCCAGAACATCTCAGAAGGGCCGCCCTGGCCCAGAGCTGCCCCTAAAGTCATCTGAGGACTTGGCTGTACTGTGCCACAGTTCAACATCTCCATTGCCTGGGCCTGCCTCCCTTATTGCCTTGCAGGTGCTTTTCCTGAGGACATTCATTGTCCAGCCAACTTCCTGAAAACAAATTCCCATCTAGAGCTGGTTTTCCAAGGAACTTGACCTAAGATGTCTCCTACATGGTCCTCTTCTGAGCATTATCCACATGGTGTCTAGAATGAGCCATTAAAACACAGGTCTGATCACATTGCTCCTCTGCCAAACATCTTCTAGACGCCTCCTGTGTCCTGGTAAGAGCCTCCCTCGCCTCCCTGACCCAGTCCCCTCCCACTGTCCCCTTTTCCACACTGCTCCAGCCACAGTGACTTCCTTGGTGTCCCCTGACCACATCAGGCTCCTACCTCAGGGCCTTTGTGTGTGCTGTTCCTTCTGCTTAGAATGAGTGGCTCCTGATGTCCACATGCTTTAATCCCCACTGCTTTCGGGGCTGCACACATCTGTCACCTTCTCAGCCATCCTACTCACAGGCTACAGCCCCCCCCTCCTTTGTAGGTTAGCACTATCCTCACCTAACCTTGTTTTACTCCTTTACCACGGTCATCACCTGCTCCCTCCCACTGCACGCTCCTCCAGGGCAGAGCTTGTGTGCTGTTTGCTGCTACATGCCTAGAGCCTAGAAAAGTCCCTGGCATACAGTGCTCAGTGAATACAGGATGAATATGTGAATTTTAGAAATGCATATAATCTTTAGTTCATGTAACTGTAATCAAATTCTCACTTATGACTTACACTCATTTAATTTATCATAAAACCACAAAGAACATACCTGGGCTACAAAGTCTATTATTCGCCCCTTGATGTGAACATCCTCAAGAGGAACCAAATTCCCAGAGAGATCCTGAAGGCCGGCCTTGAGGTCACTGGAAGACTTGGCATCTGGTAACTGGTAATCTACATGTTTAAAATATTACAGTTAGCTTTTCAAACCATCTCTGACTGGCCCTTTTATTATCCTTTCTTTATTCCTTCTCCATCTCTTCATATATTATATTTTAGGAAATACAAAGACATAGTATTTTATAATCTCCCATAGCCAAAAGTTCTGAAAAGTGAACTCACATGAGAAAAATGGAGACTGCAATTTCACAGATACTCTGCCTCTTTAATCTAGAGGCTCTGAGGTGTTATCTTAAAAACATAAATTTATCTATCACTTGAAAGACAAACATTTAAACATACACACAAATACAAAGAGGTCTTAAGACTATCTCAAGAAGTACAGCTGAAAACTCTTATCTAGCTATCTGTTCCCCGGCTTGTAATAACAACAGTCACTATTATTTATTGTGCTACAAAAATATTTTGGAACAATATGAAACTGCTTGGGTTTTCAATCCAAGGAAGATTAAATTCAACTCCTACAGCTCATTGAAAAATGTTCACATCCTACAGCAAGTGTCACAAAAACAAAGATACGGTTAATTATATAAATACAAACTGTTTTCCCAGATAATGACTCCCAGCGAAAAAAATAGAGTCTTCTCCTTGAACACACATGAATTCATACATTTCTTATAAAAAACAATTCAGGGTCAGGCATGGTGGCTCATACCTATAATCTCAGCACTCCGGGAGGCCAAAGCAGGTGGATTGCTTGAGCTCAGGAGTCCGAGACCAGCTTGAGCAAGAACTAGACCCTGTCTCTAAAAAATAGCCAGGCTTTGTGATGGGCACCTGTAGTCCCACCTACTTGAGAGGCTGAGGCAAGAGGATCACTTGAGCCCAGGAGTTAGAGATTGCTGTGAGCTGATGCCATGGCACTCTACCAAGGGCAACAAAGTGAGACTGTCTCAAATAAGTAATTCAAAAAACAAAAAATAATTCAATCACAGTAAAAAACATTAGTGTCTTTCTCCAGTCCTGTTAATTTCTATCCTAAGAGCTTAGGCTCATGATTTTTTGAGCCATGACCTTCATATATTTGTGCTACTACTACTAACATATAAGCTGCATATCTCAATTTCTAGAGCACCTTCCCTTTCTCCTTTAATCCAGGTCAATATTCCACCTGAGAGAAGATGAAGCTCAGAGGTCTTATTGTTTGTTTAAGATTGTAGAGTCAGCCGGGCATGGTGGCTCATGCCTGTAATCCTAGCACTCTGGGAGGCTGAGGCAAGTGGATAGCTTGAGCTCCAATTTCAAGATCAGTCTGAGCAAAAAGCGAGACACTGTCTCTACTAAAAATAGAAAAACTGAGGCAAGAGGATTGCTTGAACCCGAGTTGGAGGTTGCTGTGAGCTATGACGCCACAGCACTCTAGGGTGACAGCTCAAGTCTCTGTCTCAAAAAAAAAAAAAAAAGTAAAAATGATTGTAGAGCTGATGAGGTGGCAAGGTGACACTCATACCTCTTGGGCTTCCTGACCCTACAGCTGGGTAAGCTATCCACTTCAACTAGCCCATTAGACCTTCTATACTCTGACATCTTAAAATGGTCCCCACGGAGGGGAGGGAAACCTGCAGCCGTGGGGCCACAGGTGGCCTTCTGGATCCTTTACTGCACTCTTTTGACTGAATCCAAATTGTACAGAACAAATCCTTTTTTTTTTTT
>NW_003852501.1:2327108-2350851 GCF_000181295.1 Otolemur garnettii
CCGGGCTGGGGATTCGAACCTGCCACCTTAGGTGTACGTGGCTGGCGCCTTAGCTGCTTGAGCCACAGGCGCCGAGCCAACATCCTGGTTTTATATGATGCAAAATTTAAAAAAGAAATGAAATGTTTATGTATGAGGTCACAGACAAAGTTACCAAAAATGAACATAAATTCCACTGAAAACATAACATTTGAGTTCTATACATATAATCACATAAAACAGTATTCAAGAGAATTGGCCTACCTTCAACCTTCGAAAAATCATGAAACTCAGGACTGTATTCCTCTAATTCAGTATTATCAGGAGGATGAAAGTCCTTCATTTGATCTCCAGCCATGCAAAATTTAATAATATATTTCATTTTAACCTGACTGGTTTTATAGACAACAAATTCATCATCCTAGAGCAAAGAGAAATTAATAGGTGATTAAAAACAACAAAAAGCTTTGTTGGCAGATGTTCTCATAAAAGCATGTTTACTAATTTAGAAAATATTGAATTCAGGCAATAGATGTACAATAATTATTGAAACTTCAGCATATTTAGTAAAAGCAGGAACAAAAACCTGGGGCTATTCTTTGGGCATGCAGGACCCTCTTTGCCTGTTTCTTGATTAAAAAAAAAAATACCTCAAAGTCTGTAGTGGCAGAGGCAGTTCCTGAAACTCCATGCACACTGTCATAGCCTGTGGGTGCTTCAGTTAAGGAAAAGTCCTTCTTGTATAAGTCCATACACTTTCCAAGAGCCACATCACAGATGACCAGGAGTCTGGTGCCATCTGTCTCTCCTGGGTGTGAGTACTTAATACTTGTGCTGTGTGTCAGAGGAAATAAGCATATGTTTATAATTCACAGATACCTGTTAATGACATTTTATTGCATAAATAGAAATATAGTTGGAAAGACTTCCTTGGTAGACCATTCCAAGTTTTCTTTCTTTCTTCCCCCTTCCTTTCCCTTTCTTTCTTGAGACAGAGTCTCATTCTGTCACCCTGGGTAGAGTGCCATGGTGTCACAGCTCACAGCAACCTCAAACTCCTGGGTTTGTGTGATCCTCTTGTCTCAGCCTCCTGGGTAGCTGGGACTATAGGTGTCCCCCCCATGCCTGGCTAGTTTTTCTGTTTTTAGTAGAGATGGGGTCTTGCATACACCTACTTTGGCTTCCACCACTCCCAGCTGTATTTTTTTTTTGAGACAGAGTCTTACTCGGTTGCCCAGGGTAGGTGCCATGACAACATAGCTCATAGCAACTTCTAACTCCTGGGCTCAAGTGATCCTCTTGCCTCAGCCTCCCAAGTAGCTGGGACTGCAGGCAGCTGCCACAATGCTTGGCTAGTTTTTCTATTCCTGGTAGAAATTCCAGGGTCTTGCTCTTGCTCAAGCTAGTCTTGAACTCCTAAGCTCAAGCAGAGTGCTTGACTATCAGCCTCCCAGGGCTGAGATTATAGGCCAGAGCCACCAAACCTGGTCCAAGATTCAATTTGGAACTTTATTAAGCACTTAATTACGTAAAAATTTTTATGTAACACACACGTACATAGCCCTTACGTTGCGTCAGGCAGTGCTCAAAGCACTTTGTTCCCAGAGACAGATGAATTCTATTGTTGCCCCAAATCCTTATTAGCTCCTAAGATACACACATTTTGCTGTCATAAATACCAGCATGGTGAAATAGAAGAAAAGAGTCTGCACTTTATTAGTCAGGAAGAAGTAATTTCATTCTCTGCACTAAAGCTCAGAAAGAGATTGGTGTTTTCATTAAATATCAAGTGAATGAGAACAGGTCAAAAGGACAGACGAACACCATATTCCCACAAAGGCTCCTGAAACCACGAAGTAAAAATTCCAAATGATGCCCAAAGGAGAGATGTTTTACTTTTCTTTGGGAATCAGCAACTTTAATAAAGCAACTTTTGCTATCAGGAGCACAGGGTCAGCCTCATCTTTGGGGGCATTTTTTGGACACACCTCTAGTTTCTTTTAAAGGTCAAGTCCAAAATGTAAAAGTGTTGCCATAGGACCCTTCTTTGTTCCACCCCTAAAACTTGTACTTTAAAAAAAAAAAAATCAGCCTCCCATTCCTCTGTATCCCTCTCCTTTCTGAGGGCTCTGTCCCGCAACTTACGAGCATGTGTCCACCCTCATCACTAAGCCCACCCTGGATTTGGTCCAGGAGCTCCTCTGTCTACCTCCTTCCTCTCTCATCACACTTGCGGCAGAGGGGTCTGTACTCTTTCTTGCTCATTTACTGACCTTCCTCAATCCACTGCAATTTGGCTAAGTTCATGCTGCTACCCTAAAGCCATGCTACTAG
Organism: Otolemur garnettii; assembly: GCF_000181295.1. Taxonomy (NCBI): domain Eukaryota; kingdom Metazoa; phylum Chordata; class Mammalia; order Primates; family Galagidae; genus Otolemur; species Otolemur garnettii. Next base: position 2,329,422 of record NW_003852501.1, read on the forward strand.
AAGTCACTGAGGACTTCAATTTCCTTCTTCCTTTCCTTTCCTTCCCCTTCCTTTCTCCCCTTCCTTTCCTTCTTTTTTTTTCTTTTTTTTTTTCTTGAGACAGGGTCCCCCTAGAGTGTGCTGTGGTATTAGCCTAGCTCACAGCAACCTCAAACTTCTGGGCTCAAGCCATTCTCCTGCCTCAGCCCTCAGCCTCTGGAATACTTGGGACTATAGGTGCCTGCCACAAGACCCAGCTAAGGACTTCAATTTTCTTAAAACAATTGAATGCCCATCTATTTGTTAAAAAATATTGTAACATCTAAAAAATTTTTAATTTGAACTATTTTGTACACAGTAAAGAACATTTATATGGCAACTGTTTAAATAATAATAGTAAGACAAACACCCACATAGCTATTGCCTAGAGCTAAGACACCCCCAGTATTTCCACAATCCCTGATGGCATTACCTGCTTTCCTTCCCAGAGCTAATCTGATCACTTCTTTTGTTTATTTTCCTTCTTTTATAGTATTTACACAAAACAATGTGTATATGTGTCCATCAAACATGTACAGTTTTTTTTTTTATTTTATTTAGGTTTTTGAGACAGAGTCTCAAGCTATTGCTCTGGGTAGAGTGCTGTGGCGTCATAGTTCACAGCAACCTCCAACTCATGCTCAAGTGATCCTCTGGCCTCAGTTTTTCTATTTTTAGTAGAGATGGGGTCCTGCTCTTGCTCAGGCTAGTCTTGAACTCATGAGCTCAAGCAATCCACCCACTTTGGCCTCCCAGAGTGCTAGGATTACAGATGTGAGCCACCATGCTGGCCAACAATGTATAGTTTTACTTGTTTTTGAACTTTGTTTATATATAGAATTATATATTAATGGTACTTTTTATTCTACTATGTTCCTAAGGCTCGTCCATTTGGCATACACAGTGTAGGAATCCATGCAGGACTCCACCAAAATTTATGGATCCATTCTGCTGCTGACAAATGCTGGCATCATTTCCCATGTCCTGTGCCTGCAGCATTCTCAGTCACCCTGAATACGTCTCCTAGTACACCTGTGCTAGAGCTTTTCCTAGGTAGTGATTCCCAATCCTGGCTGTGCACTGCAATCTCCCAGGGAGCTTAAAAGCTATTGATTGCCAAGCCTCACCTATAGAGATCCCGATTAGCTGGTGTGGGGTAAAATCAGCACCAGTGATGTTTTAACACACACACACTCAGGGCAGGCAGGACTGAGAACCACTGCTTCCACCTTGGCCAGAGTTTTATCAGAGGATGCCAACATTTCTGCTAAAGGATTTATCAATTCATGCTCTGTGACCAGTGTTCGAGAGTTTAGATTACTATAGAGAATCACTCACACGTAGAGATGTTAAACTTATTTTTTATTTTTGTCAATTTACTAGGGTGAAAGGGTATCTCACTGTGGTTTAATTTGTATGGTTGTGATTACTAATTTTTTCAGACATTATTGTCCATTTATGTTTCCTCTTCTATTTAGTTTCCATTCACATTTTTTCCCCATTCGCTTATAGAGGTTTTTATCTTTTCCTTATCATTTGTAGGAACTCTTTAAATATCCTGGATAATTATATCCTTCGTCCTGCTCCTGAACCCAGCCTCCATCCTTCACCCATCCCTGCAACCTAGGCAGGTTACATAACCTCCTGAGTCTGTTTCCTTTCATAAAATGATGTCATAATACTAACAGTGAGGGTAACAGATGATTACAGAGAGCCCCTCACCTGGTACCTAGCACAGGTGAGCACTCAATATAGTAGAACTTGTATGAGGGAAGACTCAAATATTAACAAGATACTGAAGGTGAAATAGTATTACAGACATAGCAAGGTCACATATAATAGATAGACTGTTTAGAGGAGGGCTCCTGAGCTGTAGGAACTAACTGTCTTTGGACAGAGCCTGGACAGCTGAGTGCTGCCTGTGTTCTATTCAGCTATGTGACCTCCTCTCCCCTCATCTGTGCTCTGGGGACAACGACAGGACTTACCTCACAAAGATGTAAAGATTCAGTGAGAACATATATGTAAAAATCACTAAGATTATTTCAAATGTAATTTCCCCTGATATTTACTACTAAGGACATGCTTCTATAGCATACTCAGAAAACTGGGTGTTTTTCTTTTCTTTTCTTTTTTTTTTTGTTGTTGTTGCAGTTTTTGGCCGGGGCTGGGTTTGAACCCACCACCTTCAGTATATAGGGCTGGCATCCTACTCTTTGAGCCACAGGCGCCACCCAAACTGGCTGTTTTCAATGATTTTTTCAGTGTGAGAAACTCCCTTACCAAGCAAAGACAGAGGATAACACAGAGCAAGTATTGAGTAATGATTCCTTGATTAAGGATAGAACTTACCTGAGTGAATCACTGAAATAAATCCCACTCCCAAGATTTCCAATATCTGTTCTTTTCACGCCACGATCTTCAACTACTTTGGGTAAAAGCAATCCTCTAAAAAGAAAAGGGAATTTTAATGATAAACTGGAACATAGGAATCTTTTATTATAGCTTTATAATTCTCACAGAGGTAGGGTGCCATTTAAAAAAAAGCATGGCATGAGAAGAAAAATCCATTTTAAGGTAATGCCCCAGAGAAGCTCTGGGTGCCATGAAAACATCACAAGCTGAGGTCTAGCACAGTGGTTCACACTTCTAATCTTAGCACCTTGAGAGGGAGAGGCAGAAGGATGGCTTGAGCCCAGGAGTCTGAGGTTGCAGTGAGCTGAGATGACACCACTGCACTCCAGCCTGGGTAGAAGAGGGAGACCCTGTCTGTAAAAATAATAATAATGATAATAACAATAAATAACACACTGGGGCCAGTTTCTCAGCACCACTGTGAGTAGCCCTGGTCTGCCAGCCTTATTTCCTGCAGCCTCCAAGCTGAGGCCCTGATGCACAGAGGAGGAGTTATATTATTAACTTTATATTTTTCTAACTTTATTATTTTTTCCAGGGGGTCACCCACTTATTTATATATATAGTATTGAAGAAACTACCTTCCATAGAGCTAATAGCTGCTTTCGTTATATCCCATATCTTCTATGATTTTTAGTTCATTTGTGTTTATTTAATGTTTTAATGTCTGATTGGTTAATATGACATTATTACTGTTCATTTTCAAAATTATCCTGGTAATATCAAAAATTTTAAAAATACATACTATAGAATCAGCTTTTTTTTTTTTTTTAAAGAATCTTATTAGTACTTTTCTTATGATAAAACTAAATATATAGATTAATTCAGGGAAAACTGGTAACCTCTGATTAATGCAATTTGTCTTTGGGGTCCCTAAATAGCAGTTTAAACATTTTTTCCAGATGTATCTTTTTTTTTTTGGAGACAGAGTCTCAAGCTGTCACCTTGGGTAGAGCACCATGGCATCATAGTTCATAGCAACCTCCAACTCTTGGGCTCAAGTGATCCTCTCGCCTCAGTTTTTCTATTTTTAGTGGAGATGGGGTCTTGCTTTATGCTCAGGCTGGTCTCAAACTTGTGAGCTCAAGCTATCCACCCACCTCAGCCTCCCAGAGTGCTAGGAATACAGGTGTGAGCCACCTCACCTGGCCTCAGAAGGATCTTATAGATTCCTTTTAAGCTTTTTTTTCAGTACATGAAATATTTAACTTAATCATATTTTTCCCATCTTTGTGACCTCAGTTTCTGCCCTAAAATAAAGCAATTATTCAAAACAAACAGAAAAATTAAGAGGCATGTTTTGAATAAATAACTCACACTGTCTGGGACTCTTAATTTCTAAACCTTTCTCTTTAAGCACTGGTCTATCACTAGATTAGATCATATGGAAGAGTCACAAAACATAGAATCTGTTATCATCATATGATACAGTTTTCAAGAAGCTATTCATACTCATTTACTACACATTAAAAATAAGAAATCCATAATTTAAATTACATATTTAAGGTATATAATCAGTGTGTCATTTTCTCCAGAATGCAATAAGCTGGCTGATTGTTAACTGAAAAGACTTATGAAATATAGAAAAAAGCAGGGAAAAAACGTAAAACACTTCACCTTTGTGAGGCTGAAATTTTTGAAAAACAAAGATGGTCCACTCTTACCGAGACAAGATTCCTACAATATTTCGTACTGGAGAGCCATGCAGCAAGGGCCTCACGTTGCCAAGGTTGCTCAAAAATTCTGTTGTTTCATTCACTCTGCCGACTCTAAATATCTTCAAGATGTCCACTTGACTTTTACTATAAGAATTGGAAGAAAAACCTTGAGATTACTTAATTGGAAGCAAAACAAAAAAATCATCATTAGCAGAAGAAAGCCTGAAACAAGCCAAATGTCCATTATCAAGGAACCGATTCAATGAATACAACACATCTTAGAAATACCATGCAGCTATTAAATAATCATATTGTTAAAAAATAAATAAGGATATTCAACACAGTGAAATACAAAATTTATTAACTTTATATTCTTCTTAACTTTATATTTTTTCATATATTTATTCATATTATATCATATATGAATGAATGAATGAGCCCATTCAATCTATTGTCATAAATATGAAATGGAACTTAATGTATATGCGCCAACAGATTAAATGGGTTCATTCATTCATACAGTCAAAGAACCATCTGTGCTAAATGAATATTCTGCCAGGTACTAGAAATAACCTGGTCTCTGGCTTCACAGAGGTTATTAATGATACAAAAATTAAGAAGTTATCAAATACATTATTTCAAGTGCTACGAAGGAAACCAACCAGGTTCAGAGGACAGGGCAGTCAAGGAAGGGCTATTTTAGGAGGTGAAACAATATAGTATATTTATTGGAATGTGAACCAATATAGTACATTTTAAGACCTAATTGGTTTTTGTTGGAAAGTGGGTTGGATGGGAGAGGAGTGGAAAAGAACATCAGGAAGGATGTCATTGAGGCAGAGTAGATGGGATAACATGATCTGGACTAAAGAGGCCTGCAGAGTGAATGGCAGGAAGCCAGGGGATGACAGAAAACAGTAGTGGGAGTAGTGGTGGCTGGGAAGAGACTGAGGTGCTGCTGAGGGACAGTATTGAACGGGAGCCTATTGTGCAGGCCTTCCCAACCGCACGCTCTGTGGTGTCATGTTAGCACCTTGACAATAGCTATGGTGGGAGTATTTACTCTGCAGAAATAAGCAAGTATTACAAATTAGGACTTTCATTTCAGAGAGCTGGCTTCCCAACACAGCCCTGGCTGAAAAGGAGAATAATAATTCGGTCTTGTTCATTCGGTTATGTTCTACACCAAAATGCCAACAGTGGCTATAGTATGTGTAGGTTATTGCCACGTGGTAAGATTTTGAGTGGTTTTTAATTTTCTTCACATTTTTAAATATTTTCCAATGTTTCATCAAGTAACATAAATTTTAGAACTAGAAAAAAATTAATTGAAGAAATAATTATTAGTGAAATGAAATAGAGAGAATCTAGTTTTTCGTAGAAGCAGAATGTATCCCCTAGCGAAAAGCCCAGTTTTGTGGCATAAACTCAAGTACTTAAGGGGGTGAGGGGCTCTCCAAAGGCTTGCAGGGGTATCATTAGTTGGCTGAGCTATAGCTTTCCCTCCCCAGGACTTGACACAGCTCTTCCTTCCCATCTTCCCTGGAGAAGTCCACCTATTTCCCTCCCAGTTCTACCCTCATTGTCATCAAAGTCTTAAGTTCCAGAAGTCACATAGAGTCAAAAGTCAAATCAAAAGAAATAAAAAAATCTGATTATAGATACAAACAAAATCTGAAGGAAATATCAGATTGGATTTTTTAAATCTACCTTAACAAAATGTATTTTTTTTTTTTTTTTTGAGACAGAGTCTTACTACGTTGTCCTTAGTAGAGAGCCGTGGTGTCACAGCTCAGAGCAAACTCTTGGCCTTAAGTGATTCTCTTGCCTCAGCCTCCCAAGTAGCTGGGACTACAGGCGCCCACCATAACACTAGGCTGTTTTTTTCTTGCTGTAGTCATTGTTGTTTGGCAGGCCCAGGCTGGGTTTGAACCCACCAGCTCCAGTGTATGTGGCTGGCACCTAGCCACTGGGCTACAGGGCGCTGAGCCAACAAAATGTATTTTTTTTAAAAATTAAGGTGCAATTTACTTAACATAGAAGTATTATGTGTACAAATCAGTGATATTTAGTACAGCTGACCTTTGAACAACATGGTTTGACCTATGTGAGTCCACGTATGAGCTATACTTGGATTTTCTTCTGCTTCTGCCACCCCTGAGACAAGACCAGCCTCTCCTCTGCCTCCCCCTGCTCAGCCTACTCGTGGTGAAAACTTTCGAAATAATCCATTTCCACTGAATGAACAGCAAATATATTTTCTCTTCCTTATGCTTATCTTGGTAAGTTTCCTTTTTCCAGCTTACCTGATATAAGAATACAGTATATAAGACCTATAACACAAAACATGTGTTAGCTATTTATGCTGCTGGTAAGGCTAAACCTAAACCCCACATAACCCCGATTTGCAGCATTTGCTGATTTTCATGGTGCAAATCCCCCCACTGTGGCTGATTTCAAGCTACCCATGGTTTAGCAACCTGTTCACAGAAGCTCTAAAACTTTGATGATTAGCTTTCATAAGCTGGTGCCTGGAGCTACACACACCACTGGTGGTTCTCAGGGGTGTGCTAAGCTGATGCAGGAGAAACTCAGCCCATAAGCAGATCTGAGATGTCAGAAAAGCCCAGGAGAAAGGTCTCAGGAAGGAGTACTGCAGTGGAATTAATGACCAGCTCAACAGGAGTCAGTCCCATCTTCAAACAAGCAAGCACGTGAGTTTCTGAAGCTCAGAGGTAGACATGGGCCCAGCCAAGGTGACTTTCAGAGGTACTGACACCCAGTGAAGGCTTAATCTGAGCAGCCAATCCATCTCATTTGCTCTTACTGTCGAATGTACATCAGCACAAGACTATTTAGATCTTAGTTTAAGTGTATTTTCTTCTGTAGTATCCTACAAAATGCAAACTTGAACATGTTTTGATTTAAAATTCCCACATTTAACCCTCCACAAGATTAGGTAACCTTGAAATCAGAGTGGAATAACAGGGAGTGTTTTCACCACAGAATTCTGCCCCAGGCTAGTAAAAACACAGAACAAAATAATTTGTTACACATCATCACCACTGTATCTTGTTGCTGAGGATTAAATTATCTAGGTAATTATCAATCGGGTCTTTAACAGAATCTTAAAAAGTAATACATCATATAACAGAACCTGAGATATTTCCCTTATGCTTACCTGTGATTATTCTGTAAAACTTCTTTTTTAACCCTAAAAAATTCTTCAGTATTCTGTTCAACATGCTCAATTTTGCATCTCAAAGCCCAATACTTGGCAAGTGACGGTGGGTTGGATTTGGACAAGTTAGTTTCACAGACATTAAGCATGTCTCTGATTAGCTGTAGGGGAAAATGATATACAGATGTTACAATCACCATATATCAAAATTAATATTATATTAACACATTCGCAAAAAGATCGAAAAAATCAGTTTTTTCTCCAAAGCTTTTGATCAACATTTGCTGTTAGCTGTGTATTAAAGTTAATATAGTTGCCTCTTGGATATCACAATATACAATCATGATACTAGTGTGTGTTAGCATAGCATGCTATTGTTAATAATGTGTTTCCAGATAATCGTATTCATTTAATCCTCATTACACCACTGAGGGAGGTCTTAATTATACTTGTGGTGTAGAGGAGGAGAGTGAGGCTGAAAAGTTAGAGTGCTCAAGGTCTTCCAGTGTGGGAGGAGATAGTCAATGAATGAGATCTCAGGATCATGAAAGCTCAAGTCCAATTCTGATTAAAAAATTCATTACATGTGCTTGGTACAGAGACCTTCTTTTAGGTTGGAAAGACACAAAGATGAATAAAACATGAGTCCCTTCCCTGAGAGAGAAGCCAAGCATCCCTTCATCTATTCCCAGGCCCTGAAGCTTGAAAGAGGGAGGGGACCGCAGCCCTGGGTGATGCGGATTATGCTTAGTCTGTGGGCTTCTTGCTTTAGTGTCTCTGTGTGGAGGGGACACTGGCTGTTCTGCTTCCATGAATCTCTAAGACCACAGCATGATGAGGGCCTTTGTAACCATAACTCAAACCCGTGAGCCATAAAATAAAAGATTGATGCATTTTCCTACATAAAAGCAGAATACCTCTGTAGGGTAGAAACAAAACAAGTCAACCGCTACTATCACCCACAAAAATAATTTGCCATAAGCCAAGTAAAAAGGCAAATGAAGGAAAATAGTTGCAATTTATATCACAGAGTAAGTCTCCTAACCCAAGAAGAGCTTTTAAAACTCATGAAGGAAAATAGCAACACTCAAGAAAAAGAGGCAAAGGACATGAATACACGCTCACAGAAGAAACAAATGGCCCTTAGTCACAGGGAAGGTGCTCAGCCTCATATGGAGGGGACATTTCTCATCCCTAAGATTGGTAAAAGTCTGAGAGTTTGTCAAACATGCTCTTAGAGAGGCGAAGGGAAATGGAAACTCTCCTTTGATAGTAGGAGGGCAAAACTGCACAATGCTTAGGAGGGAAGGAGGCGGTATCTACTCCCTAACCCAGCACCTCTACTTCTGGGACTCTCTCCCAGAGATACTCCTGTTCCCGGATGGAATGACAAGTATACGAGGTTATTCACCACAGCACTGTTTGTTGTAGCAAATCCAGCAATAATCCAAATGCCCAGCAGGAAGGTATATGCACACAACACGGCGTGTCCCCACAGTGGGATATGAGAATGAGGATGCTCTCCACGTACAGGATATACGTGGAGAAAAGCAAATGCAGGACAGCAAAGATATGTAAAAATGAGAAGACTTTGTGCATAATTACGTATGTATGTAAATATATGCACACACAAAGAAACTCTGTGAAGATGAAAAGAAACAACGAAAAATGGTTCCATGTTGGAGTGGGGGATGGGAGTGGGGTGGAGGGACAGGGTAGAACAGAGATTTCTCTGAGTACATTTTTTAAAATATAATTTTGGCTTTTGAATCAGGCATTGTATTATTTATTCAAAATACAAATTTTGTTAAAATGTATTTGGGTGGGCATGACATGTTTCTTCTTAGTAAAACTGATGACTGAAATTCCTTATGTTTACTATTGGGGAAATCACAGAATTTTAAATGTAGAAAGGTCTCTCACCTTCCCATTTATAGGTCCTTCCCTTATTTTGGATTCCTGGCTCCTCTGGGAATCTGTCAAGAGCTATCATTTCTCCCAAACATGCAACATTTCAGATGAACGCCTCTACAGTCTAGGTTACGTTTTTTGGGTTTTATTTTTTGGTATAAAAAATAAATGGCATAATCATAGCTCACAGCAACCTCAAACTCTTGAGATCATGTGATCCTCTTGCCTCAGCTTCCTAGGTAGCTAGGATTACTCCGGCACCCACCATGACCTCTGGCTAGTTTTTCCTATTTTTAGTAGAGACAGGGTCTCGCTCTTCCTTAGGCTGGTCTCTAACTCCTAAGCTCAAGGAAGTTGAGCTTGGCCTCCCGGAGTGCTGGAATTATAGGCATTAGCCACTGTGCTGGGCCTAAAGTTTAGATTATAGATCTCCCATCTTAATTCAGACCCTCCAGGAGCAGATGGGACAATTCAGACCCAGAGAGTGAGCGACTTCAGCCTTATCCAAGGCAGAGTGGCTACCTCCTTTTCTCTTTGCTAACTGAGCCCCACTCCTTCCCCTGTGGCAAGCAGGGAGCTGGACCGTTTCTGAGCAGCCAAGTAACTCCTCATCAGTGAGTGGCTTAGGATTGTGCATATACCTTAATTCTCACCAAAGAAATATGAGTCTGCTGGGGTCTTTTTCTTTGAGACACAAAAAAAGACTCCAATGGGATGTTATGAACTACTGCCACCAAATGCTGATCGTGGGGGCTGTGCGGAGAGTGGAACATCAATTTACAGGAAGTACAGAGAGATGGAAAGAGGCTGGGACTCTGACCATAATTCTGGTTAACTAAGTCACAGGGTGCCTTGGGACAGCAACCAGCCCAGAGCTGGCCTTCTTATAGTGTAGGGTCACAAATGTCCTCATTGTTTAACTCAGTTGCAGTTTTCTACTTCTTCTGCAGAAAGAATCCTAACTAAACTCAGGGTCTGGAAAATTATTTTACAATGTAGCAATTCAAAACATAGTTCTGCATTTGTAGCACTACACCAACACGGTCATAGGAATATGAGTTAAATAACTTATGTATGGATCCAGAGCATTATGAAATGGTAAAATAATTTATGGTTGAGCACAAATCTGGAGACTTTGTAATTTAGTATTTTATTAGTCATCAGATTTTTAAAGACCCCCATAGGCATATTTTAAATTGAATTCTAATATTTTTTGATTGTTTGTTTAGTTTTGAGACAGTCTCACTTTGTGGCCCTTGCTAAAGTGCCATGGCATCAAAGCTCACAGCAACCTCAAACTCTTGGGCTCAAGTGATTTTCTTGTTTCAGCCTCCCAAGTAGCACCACAATGCCTGGTTTTTTTTAAAGACCGGGTCTTGCGCTTGCTCAGGCTGGTTTCAAACTCCTGAGCTCAAGCAATTCACCCGCCTCAGCCTCCCAGAGTTCTAGGATTACAGGCGTGAGCCTCTGCACCTGGCCTTGGATTCTATATTTCAGAGGTTTACCTGGCAGAGGTCCTCTTTCTTAGCCAACAGTCCCAGGTTAACTTCTTCAAGTGTTGGACCTTTGTGAGGTATCAGTCTGTAGAACTCCGCCATTGTCTTCTGCAGCTGCTCTGCTGTCTCTCCATTTTTCAGCGCTGCCTTTACTAGAAGGAGAATTCCCTCTGCCTTGCTCACCTTTAAATACAAGATCATATGTGCTAATTAAAGTAAAATCTTCATAATCACAAAAGTAAAGGAGAGTATACAAAAACTATCTAAAATAATTGCTGGACATGTTGCAACTATCTGTTTTCTACTTCACAGCCACCAGAAAACAAGTGCAGATCTCGGCTGTAATGATTTTTAAGGATTCTTCCAAAACTGGTCTTGGCTTAACTAGAGGAAAGAATCAGAGTCTTATATTTCTACATACATGTAGACACGTATACATACATATACATGCACACAGAGAGAGGAACACTCGTGCAACTGTAAGAGACTTGCTTTTTACATGAGAAATATAGAAAGATGTCAGAATCAAACCAGGAGCAAAAAGTTCCTGAATGTGTTTCTGATTGCACCAGCACTTCATAGACTATCCCAAGAAACCTTATTCTCTCTGAGATAAGTTAGTTTAATTCCATGGAGGAAAATTGTCTATATTATTTTCCTACGACAATACAGTTGCACAAGTTGCACCATTGGGGATATCTTCTTTTTTTTTTTTTTTGTAGAGACAGAGTCTCACTTTATCGCCCTTGGTAGAGTGCCATGGCATCACACAGCTCACCAACTCCTGGGCTTAGGGAATTCTCTTGCCTCAGCCTCCAGAGTAGCTGGGGCTGCAGGCACCTGCCGCAATGCTTGGCTATTTTTTTGTTGCAGTTTGGCCTAGCCGGGTTTGAACCTGCCACCCTCAGTATATGGGGCAGGTGCCCCACCCAATGAGCCACAGGTGCTGCCCAGGGATATCTTCTTTTATTTGCTCTTTCAACTGCAATTATACATAATTAAGAAGAGAAGAGCATTTTCTGGTGGGCTAGAAGGGTGCCTGCCTTTCCTAAGACAGTAAGACGGTATGAGCCTATGAAGTCACTATGAATTGGCTTAGGGTCTGGGCCTCTAACTGAGGACTAAGATTGTCCCTATCCCTCAGCCCCCCCTACAAACCTTTTGGCCCAGAGAGTCAGGCTTCCTAATTAGCCAGCACCAGAAGCCTACCATTGATTAGCTCCTCAGGGCTAACATTTCATCTTATTTTATTTTTATTTATTTATTTCTGAGACAGAGTCTTCCTCTGTTACCCAGGCTAGGGTGCTGAGGCATCATAGTTCACCAGAACCTCAAACTGCTGTGTTCAAGTGATCCTCCTGCCTCAGCCTCTCAAGTAGCTGGGCATCAGGCACCACGCCAGGATAGTTTTTCTATTTTTAGTAGAGATGGGGAGTCTCACTCTTACTCGGGCTGGTCTCCAAGTCCTGAGCCCAAGTGATCCACCCCTATTAGCTTCCCAGAGTGCTGGGATTACAGGCATGAGCCACCGTACCTGGCCAGGACTGACACTTTGTAGATGGGATGTCCAGTTTTCTTAGTAATGTATGTTCTCTTTAGTGGACTTAGTGTTCCCTTTCTTCAGGGTATAAGGAAAGAACAGTCGGGAATGAATTCCAGAGCAATTGGATCACCACGCAAATGTAAGTATTATTTAAGCTAATACACCAGGGAAGCAAATTTGTTATGTTTCATTCCAACAACACATTTGACTCACATCGTTGAGGCTGATGCTGGTCACTGGCTTGAGGAGTGTGTGCTCCAGGTGGCCTAGGGCTTCCGCCCAGATCAGCTCCACCAAATCACTGACCTCGCAGCTCAGAGAGCTTGAATTTATGACCTCCTCTAAAAGCAGCTGCAACAACAAAATAACAAAGAAATGCCACACAAATTCATCAGAGGTGTGAGAAGAAACAATTAACTATAGCCAGGTAACTGAATTCTATGTGCTGGGCTCTCTTTGCCCACTACCAGCCCCACTAAACACTCTTTTAATTCCCACCCACCTTTCTTCCCATTTGATCCCTCCTCTTGCCTTTTCTTTGACTATGTAAACATTAAGCCGGCAATGAAATTACACATACACAGTCAGGGTTAAGGACTCATGGCCTAGATGGTAATGAAATCTTTTTTTTTTTTTTTCAGGGTAACAAAGAGAGATTTTATTTAGGAAGAATAAAGAGAAAGTTTAGAGCCAAAGAGAGTGGGTCTCCCTCATGAAAGAAAGGTGAGAGACATGTAATGAAATCTTTCAAAACCCCAAAAGGTCTGTCAACCATTGGAATAATCTGTGGGTTGCCCTGGAACCCACTCCTGACTCAACTTCCATGCCTTTCTGCAGTTCACCTTTCCTCTCAACTCCTCTGCTTTCCCTGCCAGTTTTTATTTGTAATAGCAAAAATATTTCCATTAAAAACATTCCATCGAAACCACAAATAACCTGGGAGGTGGAGAGGGTTGGACTGCATGATCTCAGGAGTTCAAGACCAGCCTGAGCAAAAGCAAGATCCCCATCTCTACTAAAAATAGAAAAACTACCAGGTGTTGTGGTGGCCACCTGTAGTCTTGGCTACTGGGGACCCTGTGGCAGGAAGATCTTTTGAGTCAGGAGTTTGAGGTTGCTGTGAGCTAGGCTAATGCCAATGTACTCTACCCAGGACAATAGAGTAAGACTCTGTCTCCAAAAAAAAAAGAGTGGCACCTGTGACTCAAAAGGGTAGGGCGCTGGCCCCATATGCTGGAGGTAGAGGTAGTAGGTTCAAACCCAGCCCCGGCCAAAAACTACAATAAATAAATATAAATAATATAAAAAATAAAAAACACAACAACATTTATAAAATCAATCTTACTGCTTGCAATTTTTCAGATGCTAATTGGGTTGCTTCAGGTGTAAAATGTTCTCTTAGTAGAAATCCTTGTTTCTTCAGCTCTTCGATGTAATTTTCATAGTATTCACTTGCATCCTCTGAGTTTTTCTTTACAGTGAACTGTCTCCTAGTCTGTGAATTATAGTATACAGCAAAAGTACAGGTGATTATTTACATACTGGTATCTGTCTTTATCGAATACCTACTATGTACTGGACATAAGTAAAGCATTAATTAGGTCCCTGCCATGAAGGAGTTTAAAACTAGTTTTTTCAAACATTACTTAAATTTTTAGTTCTCTACAAAATAGTCTAAAACCTGGAGGTATAAGGGGGAAAAGCTTGAGAAGGCACAACAGATGGAAAAGACCTATTTGATTCATCCAGAGTCACTCAAAAGTTCATTCAGAGGGCATAGACTCTCACTTTATAGACTTTTTTTTTTTTTTTTTTTTTTTAGAGACAGAGCCTCAAGCTATCCCCCTGGGCAGAGTGCTGTGGCATCACAGCTCACAGCAACCTCCAACTCCTGGGCTCAAGCAAGCCTCCTGCCTCAGCCTCCCAAGTAGCTGAGACCACAGGCACCTGCCACAACACTTGGCTATTTTTTGGGTTGCAGCCATCATTGTTGTTTGGTGGCCCGGGCTGGATTTGAACCCGCCACCTTAGGTGTATGTGGCTGGCGCCTTAGCTACTTGAGCCACAGGCGCTGAGCCTCACTTTATAGACATTTAAGTAGCTTTGAAATCTGGCTTTTTGGCTGTTTTGGAAATGAGAAAAAATAAATCAGAGGAGCAGAAGAAAAGAAAAATACCTTAGAAAGGAGGTATGGTTAGAGATAGACATTCACTCAAAGCAAATCAATAGCTTCCAGCAGGGAGAAAGGCCATCAGGTTGTGCAGCAATGATGTCGAAGGCACAGATCAAGGAGCCTTTGGAGAGGTACAAATTCCTTCCTCATACTGCCTCAAACTGCCTATGCATGCGGCATTTTCTGTTTTTTTGGAAATCTCTGCTCCTGTTATCTTAACATTAACCTTACGTAATATGGGAGAATGTTGTGCTTCGGGGGGGTGTGGTCCACTGGGAAAGCTTCACTACTCAGGACACAGACCAGCCACCCTCCCAGATACCTCTGAAATTTGGAATAAAGAAGTGCATGTTGAGTCACTCATTTAAAAGTAGAGTTTAACATAATTTTGAAAGGTGTCCCTCAAAATGATCTTGTTAAGGAGAAAGGCAAGCTGGAAGATGGTCTTCTTCAGAACCCCTCTTTCCTGGTTGGTTGAGGGAGGATAACTTCTGTAAAGGTGGACAGGCTTCTCTTCCCCACAAACAAGGCTCACCCAAGACAAGTTCTCGGGCTCAGCTTTCTGAGGGAGGAAGGCTCCATGAAGGGACAGATGGCCTAGGCAGCATCACAATGAAGAAAAATATGACATTGGGAGGTGCCTGTGGCTCACAGGAGTAGGGTGCCAGCCCCATATGCCGGAGGTGGCGGGTTCAAACCCAGCCCCGGCCAAAAACTGAAAAAAAAAAAAAAGAAAGAAAGAAAAATTATGACATCTCCTATTATGATTTTCAACATGATTTTTACTTGTTCTCTATCCAAACAACTAAATCTTCCACAAAATACAGTATTGGCAGTCCCCGGGTTACAAACACCATAGGTTTTGTAGGTCTGTTCTTCAGTTGAATCAGTATGTAACTTGGAATAGGTACATTTGCTTATTACCTGTAATAGCTTCCATTGGTTAAGTGCAAGTCACACATCAGTCAGATGTTTGTAACTTGGGGACTGCATGTATACATTTTCTGGGTACAAGGTTAACAAAACCCTTTTTCCTTCTTCAACACTTCAACCTTGGATTGACATTCTAGCTTTGTGAGCTGCAACGTCAGCATAATGGCTTAGTTATTAGTGACTTCTCATTAATAAACTGCATTAGAACTGGGAGTTCAATGGTGGGAGACCTGAGCTCTAGGCTTCTCTGAGAGCAGTGAAACATAATTGGATACATCCCATAAGGGCATCTGGAACCTAGGCCAGTGTTACAAGAGATATGAGCTCCTGTGGGTGTAGGAATTTCAAGCCTGGTGGATCTCATACCCACATGATGTGAGTCTCCTTCCCCTGCACCTGAGCTGGAGGTCCCATGTGGTGGCAAAGTGACATGCTTCTGGAGCCCATGTGGACAATAACTATGTTTCCTGACCATGGCACATCTGTAAGTCTGCCTATCTAGTTGAGACGGCACCCTCACAGTTGTTACAGCATTCTATTTGAACTTCAGGCATTAATTCAGAATCCATTTCTGTTTGTTGATCATTTTAGGTGGTAAATGTGCTCTTGATTGGACAGTGACCTATGGCAAAGGTTATGGCCTCTGCAAAGTCTCCTTTGCCATTCCTTCCCTCACTCTCCCCTCCCCAGGCTCTTGGAACTGTCACACTGACTTGCAATGATGAATGTGTTGCTCCCTTACAGAAGGTGATTGTTCAGGATGTTAAGCATTTTTTTATCTTTGAGTCCTAGCCCTGGTAAGTTGCTTGCTACATGGCAGTCACTTAATGAAGTGCGTCAACAGATGGCTTTTAGTTACACATTGGGAAAACATCCTATAACTGATGTGGAATAAGAGAGCAGGAATCCTCCATGCCCCAAACTCAGGGAATATTCTTCTCTGGCAGGACCCTGTGTGCTCTATTCAGGGGAAAAGGTCCTTGTCTCCCATACTTTGAAAGAAAATACATTTCCACTTTGCCAGGTGTTATGGGATGAACTGTGCCCCACAAAATGCATATGTTCAAGTCCTAACCCCTGAAAATGGGACTATATTTGGAGACAGAGCATTTAAAGAAGTAATTAATTAAGTTAAATGAGGTCATAAGGGTGGGCTCTGATCCAAGATGACTGGTGCACTTACAAGAGGAGATCAGGATAGAGATACCCATGCAGCAAAAACATCTGCAAGCCAAGAAGACAGGCCTCAAAGAAATCAATCCTGCCACACCTTGACCTTGGACTTTTAGCTTTTAGTGCTGTGAGAAGTAAATGTCTGCTGTTTAAGCCCCAGGTTATGACAATTGTTATGGCAGCCCAAGCTAAGATACCAAGTTAGAAGAAAACAGTTAGCAGGCTGCCTGGTTCACTGACCCATTTTAAGAAAACTAGTTATGAACAGGGGTAGATAAACACAGAAGTCAATATAATCAGCATTACCTGTATGCCATCTGCTAGGAGAAAGTGTGAAGATATCAGAAAAGGACAGTCCCCAGGGTCCTGGGAACACTGCAGCTCCACCACCACAGTTTCTTGGGCTCCGTCCTCCCCCACCTGGAAAATAGGATGCGCTCTTAGAAGCTGCACTAGGGAAATAACAAACTACGCATGCCATTTGGATAAGTTAATTATAATTATAAAGTAATACATGTTCTCAATATTAGAGTAATAATATAGAAAATACAGAAAAGTATCAAGAAGAAAATTTAAACCATGGCTGGACACAGTGTCTCATGCCTATAATCCTAGTACTCTGAGAGGCCAAAGTGAGTGGAATGCTTGAGCTTAGGAGTTGAGATAAGCCTAAGCAAGAGCAAGATCCTATTAATATCTGGGAGGAGAACTTTTGGGGTTTTGTGTGTGTGTGTGTGTGTGTGACAGAGTCTTGCTCTGTTGCCTGGATAGGGTATATTGGTGTCATCATAGCTCACAGCAACATCAAACACCTAGGCTCAAATGATCCTCCTGCTTTAGCCACCCAAGCAGGTGGGACTATAGGCATGCACTACCATGTCTAGCTAATTTTTGTATTTTTAATTGAGACAAGGTCTCACTCTTGCTCAGGCTGGCCTTGAATTCCTGACCTCAACTACTGGTCTCTACTAAAAAGAGAAAAATTAGCTGAGGGTGGTGCTTGTGGTCCTAGCCACTCAGGAGGCTGAGGCAAGAGGCTGCTCATTCCAAGAGTTTGAAGTTGCTGTAAGCTATGACACCACAACACTCTACCTAGGGTGACGGAGTGGGACTTATCTCAAAAAAAGAGAAAGAAAAAAAATTACCTGTAATTCTACTACAGATATATAATCACTGTTAATAGTTTGGTATTTTTTCCTTAAATATACCTGCATATTTTGTACTGTACAGCACTAGTGTTGAATTTCATTTGTGTGACTTCATTAAAAAAAGTTTTGTGTTTTTCTTTCTAATGCAAAAGTGATATTGGACAGGTGGTACCCCAGCTAGCTCAGCTGAGCGGGGCTGAAGGACCTGCCGCCTGGTCTTGGCAATGTTGGTGGCGGCAGCCGGCAGAGGAACCAGCACAGCAGGCTAGAGCGTAGGCAAGGGGGGGAGCTTCCATCCCCCAATGCAAGCTCCAGTAGCCAAAAGAACCGGACATGAGTGGGGGAAGACACTGGCACCATGCTGTCTCCTCAGGTGGACTTCTGGCAGCTCCCCCAGTGCATCACTGATTGGTCTATTTTCAAAACCTGCTCCTGATTAGTCTGCTTTCAAGACCCAAAAGCTCACTGGACAACTGCCCCTATATAAGCCAAAGAGCCTAAGCGCAGACCTCAGCAAACCTCCAAGAGAGCAAGGAGGTTTGGCTCTCTAACACTTGTATCCTACTCTACGAGATTTGCTCCTTTGTAAGAGCTATAAATACTTGCAAGGAGGTTTGGTTCCTCGTGAGAGCTGTAACACTTGTATTGTAAGACCTATCTTACTGCTGGTCCTGCTCTGCAAGAAAGCTTGGTTCTTTGTAAGAGTTGTAACACTTATATTGTTAAATAAAACCTATCCTGTGGTCCATTGCTTCATTTTTCAAACCTCTGAGACCAAGAGCCTGGAAATCCAATATCAAAAATCCAGTATCAGATTGATGGAAAATAAATATACTTGTTAAATCTACCCTTTTCAAATACAAAAAACTGTTAATATCAGGGAGGAGAACTTTTGGGGTTTTGTGTGTGTGTGTGTACGAGACAGAGTCTTGCTCTGTTGCCTGGATAGGGTATATTGGTGTCATCATAGCTCACAGCAACGTCAAACACCTGGGCTCAAATGATCCCCCTGCTTTAGCCACCCAAGCAGGTGGGACTACAGGCATGTACTACCATGTCTAGCTAATTTTTGTATTTTTAATTGAGACAAAGTCTCACTCTTGCTCAGGCTGGCCTTGAATTCCTGACCTCAAGAAATCCTCCCACCTCAGTCTCTCAGAGTGCTGAAATTACAGGCATGAGCCATTATACCCAGCCAAGGTCTTTTATTCCATTGCACCCAGCCAAGGACTTTTATTTGTAATGCCATGTGAATATATTATATTGCCTAAAATTTTTAAACAAGCATGTATCACTTTTAAAATAAAAAATTAAGCATTAAATTTTAAATACTAAACTTTTCCTGACCATTAAAAATCAACTCATACTTTAAGGAATATATGACATTCAGGATATTTTTCAAAACAATGAAAAAATGAACAGGAGGAATACTTGGAATACATTCAAACACTTGTGGGGTTTTTGCTAGATCAGTGGTTCTCAACCTTCCTAATGCTGCAGCCCTTTAATACAGTTCTTGTGGGTTGCAACCCAAGGTTGAGAATTGCTGTGCTAGATAGAAATCAGACTTACTTTTTCCAAGGTGTTATACTTTGCAACTTCCAAATCTTGAGGAAAATGAGGAATTTCAACATCTTCTGTATAAAACCTGCAATTTGTACAGTGTATAAAATTTTAATGTTAAAATGGATTTTAGGCTAAACCGAATTTCAAAAAAATTACCTTATAGATCCCCCAATTCCTTACAATACACAAGATAAGTCCTTAATGCCCCATGAGGTATTCTAAAAATGGTTAAAGGACTGTGTGAAGTGAGCTAGATTCTTCCTCTGCCTAATCGCCCAGATCTGATGGCTGCAGCTTCTGCAAGAGAAGGCAGGATGCACGTGGCAGAAGCAGAAAAGAATAGCCTCACAGCCTTGGTACAGGCCACTTGGCCTTGGATCTGATCCTCAGAAGTTGCATCACGCATCTCTGAACCACAGTCAACTCTTCTTTATTTTATTTAATTAATTTATTTATTTTTTGAGACAGAGTCTCATTTTATCACCCTTGGTAGAATGCTATGGCCTCATAGTTCATAGCAACCTCAAACTCTTGGGCTCAAGTGATTCTCTTTTTTTTTTTTTAGACGGAGCCTCAAGCTATCCCCCTGGGTAGAGTGCCATGCCATCACAGCTTACAGCAACCTCCAACTCCTGGGCTCAAGCAAGTCTCTTGCCTCAGCCTCCCAAGTAGCTGGGACTACAGGCGCCCGCCACAACGCCCAGCCATTTTTTGGTTGCAGCCATCGTTGTTTGGCGGGCCCAGGCTGGGGATTCGAACCCGCCACCTTAGGTGTATGTGGCTGGCGCCTTAGCCGCTTGAGCCACAGGCACCGAGCCTCAGGTGATTCTCTTGCCTCAGCTCCCAAGTAGCTAGGACTACAGACACCCACCACAACAGCCAGCTATTTTTATTTTTATTTATTTATTTATTTTGAGATAGAGTCTCACTTTGTCACCCCGATAGAGTGCCATGGCGTCACAGCTCACAGCAACCTCAAACTCTTGGGCTTAGGCGATTCTCTTGCCTCAGCCTCCCAAGTAGCTGGGACTACAGGTGCCCACTGCAACCCCCAGCTATTTTGTTGTTGTTGTTGTTGTAGTTGCCATTGTTGTTTAGCAGGCCCGGGCCAGGTTCAAACCTGCCAGCCCTGGTGTATGTGGCCAATGCTCTAACCACTGAGCTATAGGTGCTGAGACTGCCCAGCTATTTTTAGAGATAAGGTCTCACTCTTGCTCAAACTGGTTTTGAACCTGTGAGCTCAGGAACTCTACCTGCCTCAGCCTTCCAGAGTGCTAGGATTACAGGTGTGAGCCACCATGACTGGCCCTAATTCATACTTTTTATTTTGGATTTTGTTTTCTTTAAACATAACTATTAACAATAGAGTAAGATCAAATGTGATGACCAACTAACACTGCAGTTTTGGGTAAACTTTAAGAATCCCTATAGTACTTTAGATTTACTTACATACTCTGTTTGAGGAAGGTCATTATTTCCATTTTTGAAAATATCAAGTGAAGAGTAAAAAACTTTTTTACTTTTTTTAAAGACAGAGTCTCACTTTATCACCCTTAGTAGAGTGCCATGGCATCACACAGCTCACAGCAACCTCCAACTCCTGGGCTTAGGCGATTCTCTTGCCTCAGCCTCCCTAGTAGCTGAGATTACAGACACCCGCCACAACGCCCCGCTATTTTTTTGTTGTTGCAGTTTGGTCGGGGTTGGGTTTGAAGCCACCACCCTGGGTATATGGGGCTGGCGCCCTATCCACTGTGGTGGAGCCACAGGCACCACCTATGAACTTTTTTTTTCTTAAAGAGACAGAGTCTCACCCAAGCTGAAGTGAAGTGGCATTGAGTCACCCAGGGTGAAGTGAAGTGGCATGACTGGAGCCTCAAACTCCTGGGGTCAAGTGATCCTCCCACCTTAGCTTCCCAAAGTGCTAAGGTAACAGACAAGAGCCACCACACCTGGCCCAAACTGTCTTTAACCTAAAGACTACTCAGTAACATAACAGAGTGAGCAGGTTGCCCAAATCTTACTTTCCTAAAATCAATTAATCTAATAATTACATCCAAACTCATATGGTATGAAGAAGATAAAAACAATTACTACTATACTAATTGAAGTAAAAAGTCTTTTTTTTTTTTTTTTTTTTGAGACAGAGCCTCAAGCTGTCCCCCTGGGTAGAGTGCTGTGGCATTACAGTTCACAGCAACCTCCAACTCCTGGG
>NW_003852501.1:2350970-2357412 GCF_000181295.1 Otolemur garnettii
TGGGGATTCGAACCTGCCACCTTAGGTGTATGTGGCTGGCGCCTTAGCCGGTTGAGCTATAGGCGCCGAGCCAAGTAAAAAGTCTTAAATAAAAATTTGCTAAAGAGTTAAAATACTACAAAAGTCTACAAATAATATTTTAGTCCTATGCTTAAGATTTACAAAACATTTTACATATTCTGAGAGGCCTAAGGATCAGAAATAAATTACTCAGTGAATTCCACAATGTTTTCCTTTTCTGAGGCATCGTCCAGGGATAGATCGTCTGTTTTCGCGTCTAGGATTAAAGCAAACACAACACTTGTTTACTACTCAAAGGTTTATCATGATGTGTTAACTACTGCAACTGTTCAGATTCATGAATATGATCATATTTGCTATACTAGTCTGGTTTTTCAGCTGTCTTTAAATTAACCATAGTTATGGGCAATTTAAGGATAGTACCAGGAAAGGAAGAAAGTATGTAAGGCAGCAAGAACATATTCTAATTCTATTTTAATAGGCATATGAGGATAATTCTAATTGGTATTATCTGAAATTCATTGACAGCCATACATTTTCAAGTGGCATTTCTTTTCCTCTGAAGAGCACAGTAAGCATAATTATAAAATGCATTACTATTTTCTTAAAAAACTATGTGAGTTATGATGCTACAGTACTCTACACATAGTTATAACTCACATAGCTTTTATAACTATGCGTAGAGTATTGTGGTATCATAGCTCACAGCAACCTCAAATTACTAGGCTCAAGAGATCCTCTTGCTTCAGCCTCCAGAGTAGTTGGGACTACAGGTACCTGATACAACGCCCGGCTAATTTTTCTATGTTTAGTAGAGACAGGGGTCTCACTTTTGCTCAGGCTGGTCTCAAACTCCTGAGCTCAAGCAGTTCACTTGCTCTGACCACCCAGAGTGCTAGGATTACAGGCATGAGCTGCCAAGTATTTCTTAAAATGTATTTCTTATGTACAGTGCCACAGGATCAGAATGAGTTCTTAAGGGTCTTCATGCCACAAACGAAGGAGTTGGGGGTGTTCTAGTTTAAAGGAGGAAAATTCAAGGGGTCTGTGTGAGTTTTTGCTTCATATTTTTCTTTCTTTTTTTTTGAGACAGAGTCTATGTTGCCCCTGGTAGAGTGCTGTGGTGTCACAGCTCACAGCAACCTTAAACTCTTGGGCTCAATCCCTAGTAGCTGGGACAAGAGGCACCTACCACAACACCTGGCTATTTTTTTGCTTGTTTGTTTAGCAGGCTCAGGCCAGGTTCGAACCCACCAACCTCAGTGCATGTAGATGACACCCTAACCTCTGAGCTATGGGTACCAAGCCCATATTTATCTTATAGAGGAAGTGTAAGTATATATCACTATAGCATTATGATATGTAGGAATAATTCTTTTTCTTTTTCTTTTTCTTTTTTTGAGACAGAGTCTCATTATGTCGCCCTGGGTAGAGTGCTGTCACATCACAGCTCACAGCAACATTTTTGGTTGTAGTTGTCATTGTTTGGCAGGCCTGGGCTGGATTTGAACCCACCAGCTCTGGTGTATATGGCTGGCACCCTAGCCGCTGAGCCAAAGGCGCTGAGCCTCTTTTTTCTTTTTTTTTTGAGACAGTCTCACTCTGTCACCCTGGGTAGAATGCTGTGGCATCATCACAGCTCATAGCAACCTCAAACTCTTGGGCTCAAGTGATTCTCCTGCCTCAGCCTCCTGAGTAGCTGGGACTACAGGTGCCTGCCACATCACCTGTCTAGTTTTTTCTACTTTTAGTAAAGATGGGGGGTTTCAATTTTGCTTAGGCTGGTCTTGAACTCCTGAGCTCAAACAATCCACCCACTTCAGCCTCTGCACCCAGCCAGGAATAACTCTTTCAATGCAAACATTTCTTTCTCATTTTAATTATACGACCAAGATTTCAAAGATCATGAGTGTATTTGTAGTAATTCTGAAACTGAATAAACTATTCTCGACGTTGAACAATACATTTTCAGTGTGAAAGGAGCCTATCATTTAGCCTAATTCTGTTTTGTTTTGTTTTTTGCAGTTTTCGGCTGGGGCTGGGTTTGAACCCACCACCTCCTGCATATGGAGCTGGCACCCTACTCCTTTGAGCCATAGGTGCTGCCCAAGCCTAATTCTGTTTTAACTATCATTTTCTGAGACAGCAAATAAGTCCAATAACTGCTGCATTTTCGCCTGACATGGAAGAAGCTTCACTCTTCCATGTTACTATGATTTCTAACATACGCCATATGCTTACTCTTAGTTAATATTTATCAAAATGGCTTGGGGTTTAAGACAGAGCCTTGTTCTGTTGCCCGGGCTAGAGGGCAGTGGTATCATCACAACTCACTATAACCTCAAACTCCTGGTCTCAAGTGATCCTCCTGCCTTAGCCTCCCATGTAGCTGGGCCAACAGGCTTTGGCCACCACACCTGGCTAATTTTTTCTATTTTTAGTAGTGATGAGGGTCTAGCTATATTAGTTTGGTCTTGAACTCCTTTCCTCAAGTGATCCTCACAACCCTGGCCTCCTAAAGTGCTAGGATTATAGCCATGAGTCACTTTGTCTTATCCAGAACTGCTTGGTATTTGATGTGACTCATGAGGAGTGTGTTTCTATGTCCAAAGGCTTTCTTCTTGGCCAGATTCCAAAATAAAAATCTGAGTTTATAAAGGAGTTTCTTTTGAGAAATCTTCTTTAGCAAAATGCTGGTCATAACATATCCAGTCGTTAAGTTGTGGTAATAATAATATTTTATTATTATCCCTCCTACCACCCCTGGTTAAAATTATAATCAAGTTTTCTGAGATTATTGGTGTTTTTGGGGTAATTTTGAATCTAACCCCACTAAACTGGATATTAAGAAATCTTTTCTATTGCTAAAGTATTCTTTTGCCTTTTACTATTTCACTGTACATTTTCTTTTCTTCTTCTTCTTCTTTTTTTTTTTTTTGTAGAGACAGAGTCTCACTTTATCGCCCTCAGATGAGTGCCGTGGCGTCACACAGCTCACAGCAACCTCCAACTCCTGGGCTTAGGCTATTATCTTGCCTTAGCCTCTGAGTAGCTGGACTACAGGCACCCACCACAATGCCTGGCTATTTTTTTTGTTGCAGTTTGGCCGGGAACCCACCACCCTAGGTATATGGGGCCAGCACCCTACCCACTGAGCCACAGGCGCCACCTGTCACTGTCCATTTTCTGAGGTCATGTTCTGAGGTCTAATTGCTTTTGTAGTATTTCTAGATAATTTTGTGTCTCTAATATCTGACAAACCCAAATGTCTATGATAGCACCTACAGCACATTAAATACATGCTGTGAAATACTTACCAGAACCACTTGCCTTTTGATCAAGATGTGATGTGACATCCAGTGACTTACTAGGAACATAATTCTTTACATCTAAAAGTCTCTTTTCTTTGATAGATTCCCATATAAAATCTGCATTTACTGTATGAATGTGGTTCTTCTGGATGGAGTTCAGTTGATACTGACTCAGAACATCGGTATTGTCTAAGATTATGTGTGTGCACTAAGAAAAACAGAGAAGAAAAAAGATAAATAATTTGCATCTGTAATTTTCACTCTTAACAAGTCTCATTTTAAGGGTGCTGAGAAGAATTTTTCTCAGATTTCTAAAACATTTATAAATAACACAATTTCTGGTTATATACAATTTTAAAAATCAACCATTTTTAAAGAATATGGATATGGCTGCACTATAATTGGTTAACCCCAGTGGTTATTTCTAGAATTTCACTATCGTAAACAATGCTGTGAGGAACATCTTAATGTGTACATCTTTGTGCACTTGTTCAATTATTTCCTTAGGAGTGAAAAGGGAGGTTCACAGTTGATTTATTTATTTATTTATTTATTTTGCAGGTTTGGCCAGGGGCTGGGCTTGAATCCACCACCCCCGGTATAAGGGGCTGGCGCCCTGCTCCTTGAGCCACAGGCACCACCCCAAAAGTTTATTTTTTAAATTTATTTTAATTTGTAGTTTTATTTGGTTTTGTATACATAGTACATGCACATTGTAGGATATCTAAAAGTACAATGGCAATAATGGTATGTTAACTTTCTTCCCCCGCCCTTGTTCCCGGTTCCTCTCCTGGGGCAGCTGCCCTTAACTGCCCTTCATGTATCCTCCTAGAATTATTCTATGCACAGACAAATGGCAGTATCCTATCCACACTCTTCTCAACTTGCTTTTCCATTTACCAGTTTATCTCAGCAATCATTTCTCATCATTATATACAGAGCTATCTCCTTCTAAGGCCAGTGTGCACCTTTTAAATGTTTATATACATGGGCAAGAAAAACTTCAAAAAGGTTGTATTCACAGTAAGTGAGCATTTCAAAAAAGGAGAGACCACGTTGGTAGTTGTCCACACAGAGAGCAACTGAGGAGTACAACAGGTGCAGGGCAGTGAATGAAAAAAGGAAATAGGGATATTTCATCTCTAATATTCAGCTGGAGTTGAACACTCGTCACAGAACAGATGAGGCTCACTATGGTCAAGACCCAGGGCTGAAGTCCATGGAAAGGCAGGCTGAGTCATCCCCTCAATCCATCAACAGAAGGAAGGGCAAAGCACAGGGAGGGTGTGGGTGTAGGGGAGGCAGGCCTGGCACCGATTGCTTTTGGACTACAATTTTTCTTGTCATGAGGTGGTTAAGAAAGAGGAGGTTCATCTTAATTATTTCCAAGATTTCATCCAGCTGTGAAATTCTGTACCTGTCAGGCCTACAGTTTATTTTAAAAGATGGAAGGTAGCTTCCTACAACCTTTAAGCAAATAAAATAAGCAGCACAGGCTATATCAGAAAGGTCAGTTTGTATTGCATGTCTTTCTGCTTGTAAACGTCACTCTGGGACTGATATTCTGGTGAGTGACACTGCTGTGTTTTTTGCAAATGCTGTGCACGATGATTTTTCCTAGTCAAGAATAGATTTGGCTAGCCTGAAATTCTTTGTATTCTTTCTGTTTTAAAAAATAATAAAATACATTATTTTTTATATCAGTAACAAGTCACTAGCTTGGCCAGACGATGTCTTGACAAACATGCAAAGCTTGTGTTTGAGTCTGTGGGGGCTGAGAGAGAAAAGTGGCACAGAGCAGCACAAGGAACGTGAGGAAGAAATAAAAATAAAACCCTAAGCCCTCAACTGTCTGAATAGACCCCGTCTTGACTAATCCAGAAAAATCTTGAAACTGAGTTGAGTTCCTGGCCATAATGGGCAGGAGGAGGTTAGATATATTTTCTCGTACTATTTTCTCATACCCCCTCTCCCTCTTACTACCCAGAAACCAAGGACCACACAGCAACCAGCCCTTTGGAAAGGCTTGTCTCACCCTGATTTCAACCAGCCTCCCGACTGCCCCTCCCTTTTTGTGGTTCCACTCAGCAAATGAGCAGCCTTCCTTCCTGACATGCTACAAACAACTGTGCAGACGTTCTGGTACGTCCACTGGAGCTGTGCACAGAGGCTTAAATTTTTTCTATTTTTGTCATTGGCTGGGCTCTAATAATACCTGCTTCACTGGGCACGTGGAAGGATTGTCCCGTAGCTTAGAGAACTGCCTGGGCTACCTCTGCTGCTCTGGGCCCAATCTCCCAAGTGGCTACATCAGAGTTTCTCCTGCTGCAGCTCACCGCCCACTCACTGCCTCCTGCTGATCGTCTGCTTTCTCTTTTAACCTAGATCCTCATTCCCTGAATGCACCATATTTATCAAATATGAAATGCGGAAGTACCTGAGGATTAAATAAAAGGGAAAACCTTCCACCATTTTCCGTAATGTCAGTTTGTAGCTTTTTCTTCTGTTGCCAAGGTAAGGACTTGACTTTCAAACAGAAGGTACAATCTGCAAAGATTCCCACAGTCATCCTATAGGAGAAAGAGTTTCAAGTCATAGTTTTAATGAGTCTCTTTTAAGCAACTATAATTACAGTGGATATAGAAATGTTCTACACACAAACCAAAAGTTTGAGTATTATTTTAAAGACATCGCAATCACATTATAGCAAAAATTGAACACTGTTCAAGCTTGCAATGTGTGTGTTGGCCTTAGAGTCATTTCTAGCTTTCATGGTTGATATTATGACACCCCAAATCCCTTTGTACAGGTCATAATACACATCTTAATAAAAACACAACAGATTTCAGATACAGATCAAGTGTGTGGCTCAAAAACAGAGAAGGATTTATTTCTAATTTAAAATTAACATTATGTGATAATGAAACCAAGGGTTTTTACGTATAATCCTATAAATTCAAAGAGGCTAGTTACGTTTTCTTTTTTAATTTTAATTTTAGAATATTACGGATTATGCAAGTTTCTATTAAGCCATTTTGGAGAAGAACTGAGTAACTAGGCTCGGCACCTATAGCTCAACCGGCTAAGGCGCCAGCCACGTACACCTAAGG
>NW_003852501.1:2358267-2365130 GCF_000181295.1 Otolemur garnettii
ACTGCAAAAAAAAAAAAAAAAAAAGTTTAAAACTGCTGTGAGCTACATTGCACTCTACCAAGGGTGACAAAGTGAGACTCTGTCTCAAAATAAAGAAATAAATAGATAGATAGATAGATAGATAAATAGATATAAAAACATACAACTTACTTTAAAGCAGAGTATATGTGTGTACATGTACACACACATTAGAATGCATTTGAGGTTAATTCTTTTACTATACCACACATTCTCACATGCAGAAAGGAATTTCTTCTAAGAACAAGCATATTTTGAACTGAAATGTACACTGAACAGTAAACAAATAAATGACAAGATGTTGGATTTAATCCCCAGTAGCCATTTGTCAGTTTTTAGCACCTGGAGTGATGTCTGCCCGGTCTGGGAAGCAAGCTGTGGTGTCCCGCAGTCCTCATGCACTCTGCCTGCCTATGGACATCCTGCTCCTCTAGCTGGAGCCCCCCCCCCCCAGTCCGTTTGCTCTGTGGGTGATAGGTAGTAACATCCATTCCCCAGGCTCCCAGCTGGGGATGCTAGGTCGCTGCTTCCCCAACAGCTCACCTCCTGGTCTGCCTGAACCCCAGAAAACGCCATGTCTCCAACCTAGTACCCACCTACCCACCCCTACCCCCCACAGCTCCTGGTCATGTGCACTGCTGTCCTATTGCCTGTTAAGCAGCCCAGGCCATCTTTGATTCCTGCACCCCCGCCCCATCCACCAGCCATCACTGCCCCTAAATACAGTCTCTACCGATTGGCCTGTGCCTACCACTGCCACCCTGGCCCACATCCCCAAGCCCTGACTCAGCTCCAACTGACGTACACTGTAGTTTGAGGAGTCTTGATTTTTGAAAATTATATTTCGAGTATAATACAAATTGTTTATGATGGTTCAAGGTCCAGCAGCTCACTCCAGCCTCACCCTGCTAGTTGCTCAGCCTGGTCTTCTCTGTACTCTGCCCCACTGTGTCTTGGGCTCACTGGGCCATTCCTTCAGGTGGATGAAAACCAAGGCTTGGTCCTCCAAGCCTTCACACATGCCAGTCCTTCTCCTTGAGATTCCCAGCCCTTTTCCTCACATCATATACCCCAAACCAAGACATAGTATATGTGGTAAATACCTAATGAATGGACAAATTAGGGGTTCACTTTTTATTCCCTCTTTTTTTTTTTTTTTTATTGAATGGTAACTGTGTACATTGATGCACTTTGGGGGTACAGTGTGGTGTTTTCATACATAATCCAAGACACTTCCATCAAACTGGTTAACATAGCCTTCATGTAACTTTCTTAGTTATTATGTCAAAACATTCATATTCTACTCATATAAAGATTCACTTGTACCCTTGCAAGATGAACCACAGAAGTGAACCCTCGAATCCCTCTCCCTCCCCCCTCTCCCCCCTCCCTCCCCCCTCCCCATAACATTAGGCTGTTATTAGGTTATAGCTTTCATATAAACCCTCTTTCTTTTGAGGTCTGGTTAAACTGAAGTCCCTTGATTGAGTGCTGCCTTTCCCTAACATTAACATTTTTAATTTCATATTTGTTCATTGCCTCTTACATTCAAATTGATTAGTAATTGGTATCTGTTTGTAGCTGTAAGATTTTAGATCACACTATTTAGGTTAATTTATCCTTTTTTTTTTTTTTGAGATAAAGTCTCATTATGTTGCCCTTGGTAGAGTGCCCAGGCATCACAGCTCACAGTAACCTCAAACTCTGGGGCTTAAGTGATTCTCTTGCCTCAGCCTCCCAAGCAGCTGGGACTACAGGTGCCCACCACAATGCCTGGCTATTTTTTGTTGCTGTTGTTGTAGTTGTCATTGTTGTTTGCAGACTCGGGCTGGGTTCAAACCCGCCAGCTCTGGTGTATGTGGTTGGCGCCCCAGCTGCTGAGCAACAAGCACCGAGCCAATTTATCCTACTTTTAATGTCTGACAATTAAAAACCAGACAAAACGGTGAAATTCTTTAATGAATCATTAACAATTTTTAGGACAGCCCCTAAGTGGTATCTGCATCCCTGCCTATGCTTGGCCAAGTTGGGGGTGGGGGGTGAGGACAGCTACTTAAGACCATCTGTAGATCTATCCTGTGTGTGTTCTTAAATCCTGTGATTTGTTCTTTTAAAAATGTTTTCTAGAGGCGGTGCCTGTGGCTCAAGGAGCAGGGCGCTGGCCCCATATACCAGAGGTGGCAGATTCAAACCCAGCTCTGGCCAAAAAAAAAAAAAAAAACTGCAAAAAAAAAAGTTTTCCAGAAAAGTAATTTATGCTTAATTGCAGAAAATTCAGAATTGAATTAACAACCAAATAATCTCAAAACCGAAGGGCCATGTTAACATCTTGTTTTGCTTTTTTCTTCCAGGCCTTTTTCTAGGTCTATGTGCTATAACAGACTACATTATTATCAAAACTGAAATCATACTACATACTGAATATAATACTTACCTTGCTATTATCAGTCAGCATCTTATCATTAGCATTTTGTCATTAAACATTCTTAGAAAACACTTAATAGAGGCTATCTTTGGTATGTACTATAGTGAACAATTTCTTTATTGTTGGAAAATTATTTCTAATTTTTTTTTTTTTTTACAGTTTTTGGCCAGGGCCAGGTTTGAACCCACCATGTCCAGTATACGGGGCCAGCGCCCTACACCTTTAAGCTACAGGCGCCGCCCTACTTCTAACTTTTTTTTTTTTTTGAGACAAAGCCTCAAGCTGTCCCCCTGGGTAGAGTGCCGTGGCATTGCAGCTCAGAGCAACCTCCAACTCCTGGGCTCAAGTAAGTCTCCTGCCTCAGGCTCCCAAGCAGCTGGGACCACAGGTGCCCGCCACAACGCCTAGCTATTTTTTGGTTGCAGCCTGCATTGTTGTTTGGCAGGCCCGGGCTGGATTCAAACCTGCCACCTTAGGTGTATGTGGCTGGTGACTTAGCCACTTGAGCCACAGGCACCGAGCCTATTTCTAACTTTTTATATCAAAAAAGGCTGTAATGAACATTCCTACATGCAAATCTTTGTACCTCCAATGATCTTCAAAAATGATAGATCCACTGACAAAGAGTTTGAATTTTTTTTCCATATTAAACACTAGTCACTATGAATAAAAAAGCACCAAAGTGATGGAAATGTTCAAAACTAGACTATGATAACAGTGTACAACTTGGTAAATTAGTAACAGACATGCCCATCAGTCTCACTCAAAGTATTCTCTAAACACAGAGTTCACTGTTTTCACCAGGATTCACGATGTATATATGTCACTACATACATATGAGCTTTGATAGATACCAGGCTAGGCTGGAGCTGCTTATCCTTTTTTTCTTTTTCTTTTTTTTTTTTTTGAGACAGAGCCTCAAGCTGTCCCCCTGGGTACAGTGCCATGGCTTCACTGCTCACAGCAACCTCCAACTCCTGGGCTCAAGCGAGTCTCCTGCCTCCGCCTCCCAAGTGCTGGGACCACAGATGCCCGCACAACGCCTAGCTATTTTTTGGTTGCAGCCATTATTGTTGTTTGGCAGGCCCGGGCTGGATTCAAACCCGCCACCTTAGGTGTATGTGGCTGGCGCCTTAGCTGCTTAAGCCACAGGCGCTGAGCCGGGGCTGCTTATCCTGAAGCAACTGTGCACCAGTCATTTACCAAGTATCTTCCACCCAAACCAAAGACAGCAGGGCATAGTCCCAGCTCCTGAGACACTCTCAGCACTCCTCTCAAATTCCCACAAACCCTTCTTTTGGGTAATTTTTATTTTTTTATTTTTAATTTTACCCTTCCTCTTGTCCTACCCTCTGTGAGTGATTTAAAAATGGAAAAGGTGGCTTGGCGCCTTAGCTCAGTGGCCAGGGCGCCAGCCACATAAACTAGAGCTGGTGGGTTCAAATCCAGCCCCAGCCTGCCAAACAACAATGAAAACTACAACTGGGCATTGTGGCGGGCGCCTGTAGTTCCAGCTACTTGGGAGGCTGAGGCAACAGAATTGCTTAAGCCCAAGAGCAAGTTTGAGGTTGCTGTGAACTGTGAACCCATGGCACTCTAACAAGGGTGACATAGTGAGATTCTGTCTCAAAAATAAATAAAAATAAATAAATAAATAAATAAAAATGGAAAAGGTCAAAGCCCACCCTCAGGTCTAGATTTAGAGGATTTTCTTTTCATTTGGGGGGGCAATACCCATAAACCTTTAGTGCAGCTGAAATAAGAGGCTTCCTGTCTCACAGTCCCTGGTCTTTACCATTGGCACTTCCTGCTCTAAGAAAGCCGGGAATCTCCTGCCACCACACCATGCCCACACAACCCAGAAAGTCTTCCCAGAACCCTCCTCCTTTGATTGTTTGTCCACACTTGGGCCTCTGACAGCCCCATGGCTTGGAAACACACTTCGCTGTGATTTTTGGCTGTTCTCCACTCCTAACATCAATTTCTCCAAGCAGAGCCAAGCATTCCTGTGAGGCTGTGTCTTGTTTAATTTTTACATAATCTTTTTGGAATTCAGAGCACTTTCGATACACGGGGGGCATTCAATAAATGCTTATTGCCCTTTCATTCATCAATTAAAGGATTTTAGAAAAGACTGACACTCGATGTGTTACTTGCATTAAAATGGCATCAACAACACACCTACCAAATGTGATTATTAAGCTCTTAAAAAGCAAGGGAACTACGTTGGTTTTACTCCTACCCCCATGGGATACAGCAGCTCTAAATACACAGACAAGACCTAATAAATAATGGCTGAACAAAATATATCAAGTCAAATGTAATTAAAGAATCTGCAGCACGCACAGATTCAAGAGTAACTTCTCCTTTATCATAATACCGTGCTTGGCATAGTCACATACTTACTGTTATTTAGCAGTCTCGGGCCAGCGCCTCTGTTTTTTAGGAGCTGACATCTACCCACTCATTCCCTGGATGAATCATTCAATCCCCGCAGGAATTATTTAAGGGGGCTGCACGGTTTAAACTTTGGACCTCCAGAAGCTCACTGTTTCTATCATAGTGCTGCCAATTACGAGGTCAGAATATATTTCCTGATTATTCACCAAACCACCACATTTTTGCACAAGTTCCTTTAAACCTAACTTTTCACAAAGAAACAAGCCGTTGGGCATACTGGAAACAAGAAACGCTGAGTTCTGCCATTTTCCCCACCCAGGAGAGGTTTCTTGATACGGGAGAGGTCGGGAGACCTCCCCGACTCTCCCTGTGCTGTCGCCCAGCCTGCGCCGCAGGGTAGAATCGAACGTCGGGGACATCCGCGAGGGGGCGGCGACACTAGCGCGAGGACCCCCACCCCGGCCCAAAGAAGCCGCCAGACCCACAGCAGCCAACCCCGCGAAGGACAACTGGGCAAATGCGAAGGCACCACCGTCACGCGAGGACCACAGAGACCCTCGACAAGGACGGTCCCGCTGCGGCTTGGCCAGCCACCCCACGGCGCCCACGCACCTGCTGGAGGATCCAGCCCGTGTCGGAGCCCCCCACGCCTAGATGCTTCCGGATTCCGGGCTCTCCCGGCTACTGGCGCTGACTTCTGGCGCGGCCGGGTAGGGCAGGGCTAGGGCCAGGGCGGCCGAAGCCCCGCCTTGCACCCGGCAGCCAAGCGTCCGTAGTGGGCACCACCTTCAGGCAGCGCCAGGAGTTAGGTCCCGCCAGGTGTGGAGCTGGACCGGGTCAGCGGGCTTTTCCTGTCCAGCATTCAAGGAGGATACGAGGCTGTGTTTCAGTTTCATTTTCAGGCCGAATTCGGGCAATGCGGATACCTCCAAGGTTCAAGTTTGGGAGAGGACGGAGGATGGTGCTGTTATTTAATTGAGAAATGGTGAGAATTCTGAGGCGGGGGGAAAAAGCGAATTTCAGGAGGGTTTGAGATTGAAGAAATATAAGAGTAAGATAATAAACTTAATTTGGGGCTTCTAAGTTTGAAGTTCGTTTGTGTTTGTAAGTAGAAGAAATTCTATCTATCTGTCATTCGAAAAATGTGGGGGCTGGAGATAATCGATCTGAGAATCAGTGAGTAGGATGTAATAGGAAAGAATCAGATACCCAGCCTGCTGAATAAAATGAGAATAGAAAGAATAAAGAGTGGACAGGGGGGTGGCGCTTGTGGCTCAGAGGAGCAGGGCGCCGGCCCCATACGCTGGAGGTGGTGGGTTCAAACCCAGCCCCTGCCAAAAACTGCAAAAAAAAAAAAAAGTGGACAGGGTATGGATTTACTTTACTCCTAGTCAAAGGTTTATAGCAAACAAACAAATGCTTAACAAGGAAATAGGCCACTGCCAGAAGATCCATTCCACAAGTAGGTAGAGATCTTCATGATACTTTAACTTACCCTAGCTCCACTGCCCTTGTACACTTTCATTCCTGATGTGGAGACCTGGTTCTGGAGGGAGCAGAGCAGATTTTATCCCTGGAAATGATGTTTGTTTGTTTGGACCTTTTAGGGACTCCCTGAAGGACCCATAGAGGGACTTGCCTTTTTTGTCCTAATTAACTCTATCAGGACAGAAAAGCAGCTATGTGGGGAATATGCCTCAAAACATACGCCTCAAAACATCCATAGTGGGCATGGTTGAGGCAGGAGGACTGCTTGCACCCAGGAGTTTGAGTTGACCCTGGGCAACCTAATGAGACCCTATCTCTTTATAAAAAGAATTGAGGCTTGGCGCCTGTGGCTCAAGTGGCTAAGGCGCCAGCCACATACACCCAAGGTGGAGCGTTCGAATCCAGCCCAGGCCCACCAAACAACAATGACGGCTGCTACCAAAAAATAGCCTGGTGTTGTGGCGGGCGCCTGTGGTCCCAGCTACTTGGGAGGCTGAGGCAGGAGACTCACTTGAGCCCAGGAGTTGGAGGT
>NW_003852501.1:2365197-2366856 GCF_000181295.1 Otolemur garnettii
AAAAAAAAAAAAAAATTGAATTGAAAGCCATTCCTGTAGTCCTAGCACTCTGGGAGGCCAAGGTGAGTAGATTGCCTGAGCTCAGGAGTTGAAGACCAGCCTAAGCAAGAATGAAACTCTATCTCTACTAAAAATGAAAGAGTTAGGCAAGAGGATTGCTTGAGCCCAAGAGTTTGAGGTTGCTGTGAGGTATGATGCCATGGCACTATACCAAGGGCGACAAATAAAAAAACAACAAACCCCCAAAACAATAAGACCAAAAATTAGACAAGATGAAAGCTTAGGAGGAAATCCAGGAGGGAGATATTTGTGAGAATAAGGGCTTTGAGAAGCTCCTCTCTATACTGGGGCATCTAGAAAGCTTTCCTGTACGAGCAGGACACGTGCTGAGAAAAGAGCTGAGAACAAAGTTGGTTTTATGCTTAGCACAAGCAGTGAGTGACAGCTAAAGCACAAATGGCCTAGTTAAGTATAGAACAAATGTCCCAGTGCAGATCCAAGGTGCAAAAACCTGGTGAATATTTTTATCTTTTCTTTCCTTTCTCTCTTTTCATTTCCTTTTTTCTTACAAGCATTTAAGAAAACCATCTCAGTCAAACCATTAGCTGCACACTAAACTAAAGGAAAAGAGAGACTTCAGACACCACAAATGTCAAAAAACAGTCTTTACAAAAAATAGTTTTAAAAAGTCCAGATCAAACACTATAATCCAGTACAACTAACAATAGGAAATCCTGGAGAAGAAAGAATTTGATTTCCAGAGTTATCACATCATAATACTCAACAAAAAACTATAAGGCATGTAAAGAACATGAAAACGTGGCTGATTCAAAGAAAAAAATAAATAGAAACTGTCAATGAAGAAGAACAAACATGGGGATTATTAGAAGAATACTTTGAATGAACTGTCTTAAGCATTCACAAATAGCTAAAGGAAACCATAGACAAAAAAATTAAAGGAAACCAGGAGAGCAATGTCTCAACAAACTTAGAATATGATTAAAGAGATAGAAATTATAAAAAGGAATGAAATAAAAAATTTTTGCTGTTGAAGAGTATAATAACTTAAATGAAAATTTCACAAGAGGAACTCAGCTGTAGATTTGAGCAAGCAAAAAAAAAAAAAAAAAAGAATGAGCAAACTCAAAGACAGGTCAATTGAAATGATCAAGTCTGTGGGGCTGCGCATGTGGCTCAACAGCCCCATATACTGAGGGTGGCAGGTTCAAACCCGGCTCCGGCCAAATTGCAACAACAACAAAAAAATAGTCAGGCATTGTGGCAGATGCCTGTAATCCCAGCTACTCGGGAGGCTGAGGCAAGAGAATCAATCGCCTAAGCCCAAGAGCTGGAGGTTACTGTGAGTTGTTACCCTACCAAGGGCAACAAAGTGAAATTCTATCTCCAAAAAAAAAAAAAAAATCAAGTCTGATGCATAGAAAGAAAAAAGAATAAAGAAAAATGAACAAAACCCAAGAGATCTATGTAATACCATCAAGCATATCAACATATACATAACAGAAGTCTCAGAAATGAGAGGGTTGGCTCCGGGCCTGTGGCTCAAGTGGCTAAGGTGCCAGCCACATACACCTAAAGTGGTGGGTTCGAATCCAGCCCGGGCCCGCCAAACAACAATGACGGCTGCAACCAAAAAATAGC
>NW_003852501.1:2366998-2369626 GCF_000181295.1 Otolemur garnettii
CCCAGGGTGACGGCTTGAGGCTCTGTCTCAAAAAAAAAAGAAAAAAAGAAAGAAAGAAAGAAATGAGAGGGTTAAAGGAGGAAGAAGAATGCCTGAAAAAATAATGACCCAAAAGTCCTAAATTTGATAAAAGATGAAAGGTAATATATTAAAAAAGATACATCAACTCCAAGGTAATATATTAAAAAAGATACATCAACTCAAAAATATCCACAATGAGACACATTATTATCAATCTTTCAAAAGCCAAAGACAGAGAGAATCCTGAAAACGACAAGAGATAAGTGATCACTGTTTAGAAGGGATCCTCCACAGGTTAACAGCCAGTTTCTCAGCAGAAAGCATGGATGCCAAAAGCCAGGGGGATTATATGTTTAAGGTGTTGAAGGAAAAAACAAACTGGTGACTAAGAGTTCTGTACCCATCAGTACTATTCTCCAAAAGTGGAGAAATTAAGACATTCGTGGATAAACATAAGCTGAGAGAATTTGTTGCCAGTAGATCTGGCCTACAGTAACACTAACAGGAGTCTTTTACCCTGAAATGAAAGGACATAAGATACAGATTGATTATCTCTTATACAAAATGCTTGGGATCAAAAGTGTTTTGGATTTTGAAGCTTTTTTTGGATTTTGGATATTGGCCTTACACTTGTCAGTTGAGCATCTCAAATCCAAAAGATCTGAAATCTGAAATGTTCTAATGAGCATTTCCTTTGACTATCGTCTTGGCGCTCAGAAAGTTTCAGTTTAGGAGCCTTTTGGAATTTGATTTTCAGATTTGGGATGGTCAGCTTGCAGTAACTTGAAGCCAAAAGAAGAAATAAAAAATACCAGGAAAGGTAAGCACATAGGTAAATATAAAAGGCAATAGTGTGCTTCTGTGGAACATGCCTGTAATCTCAGCACTTTAGGCGGCCAAAGGAGGAGGATTTTTGAGCCCAGGGATTCGAAGGTGCAGTGAGCGATGACTGTGCCACCACACTTCAACCTGGGTGACAGAGACAGACACCATCTCTAAAACAAAACAAAGTAAAATTTCAATAGCACTGCATTTTTGGTATGTAATTTATGTTTCTCTATATAACAGACAAAAGTTTATAGCAATAATTATAAAGCTATGTTAATGGGTACACAATGTATAAAGAAGTTTTGTGACAATAACATAAAAGAGGAGGGATGAAGACGTATTGGAGCATAGTTTTGTAAGCTATTTAAGCTAAATTAGTATTAATTCAAACTAGATTGTTACAAACTTAAGATGTTAATTGCAATTCCAAAGGTAACCACAAAGAAAATAAATAAAAAAATATACAGAAAAGGAAATGGGAATGGAAATAAAATGGTTGGTACACAACACAAAATAAACACAAATGAAGGCAGTATGGAAGAACTGAGGAACAAAACAGATATAAAACATATAGAAAAAATAGCAAAATGTTTGAATTAGGTCTATCTTTAGCCATAATTACCTCACATGTAAACATTAGGTGAAACTCTCGAAATAAAAGGCAGAGATTGGAGGATGGATTTAAAAGAAAAATAACCAACCCTATGATCTACCTATATGCTGTCCACAGGAAACTTACTTTAGGGCCAAAGACACAAATAGGTTGAGATTAAAAGAATGGAAGAAGATAGTCCACGAAAATAGTAACAGGAGACAGTTGGGAAGGCTACACTAGTATCAGGCAAAAGAGATTCTATGTCAAGAATTGCTACAAAAGACAGAGAAAGACATCCCATATTGGTAAATGGATCAATATAATAAGA
This sequence comes from Otolemur garnettii, assembly GCF_000181295.1. Taxonomy (NCBI): domain Eukaryota; kingdom Metazoa; phylum Chordata; class Mammalia; order Primates; family Galagidae; genus Otolemur; species Otolemur garnettii. The sequence continues at coordinate 2,368,771 of NW_003852501.1, forward strand.
AGATAGAACAATTATGAGAACACATTAGAACAATTAGAACACACCTAGCAACAGAACTCAAAATATATGAAAAAATGACATAATTAAAGGGAGAAATAGTTGGACATAATAGCTGGAGATGCTATTCAATATACAGCTTGTAATAATTGATAGAACTAGAGGGAAGATTAATAAGGAAACAGATACTATAAACCAATGAGACCTAACGGACATATACAGAACAGTCCACACAGCAGGAGAATACACATTCTAAGTACACATGGAACATTCCAGGATAGACCATATGTTAGACCACAAAACCCTTCTCAATAAATTTAAAATAATCCAAATCAGGCCAGATGTGGTGGCTCATGCCTGTAATCCTAGCACTCTGGGGGGTTGAGGTGGATGGATCACTTGAGCTCTGGAGTGTGAGACCAGCCTGAGCAAGAGTGAGACCCTGTATCTACTGAAAATAGGAAAACCAGCCAGCCATGGTGGTAGACACCTGTAGTTTAAGTTACTTGGGAGGCCGAGGCAAGAAGATTGCTTAAGCCCAAGAGATTGAAGTCGCTGTGAGCTATGATGCCGGTGTACTCTACCCAGGATGACAGAGTAAGACTGTCTAAAAACAAACAAAGAAAAAATAAAAAAAGAAATGAAAGTGAGACTAGGACATTACTATCGAGCTTTTAGAAATAAAAAGGATAAGACAATTTTCTTTCTTTCTTTCTTTCTTTTTTTTTTTTGGAGACAGAGCCTCAAGCTGTCTCCCTCGATAGAGTACTGTGGCATCACAGCTCACAGCAACCTCCAACTCCTGGGCTCAAGCAAGTCTCCTGCCTCAGCCTCCCAAGTAGCTGGGACCACAGGCGCC
>NW_003852501.1:2370639-2372367 GCF_000181295.1 Otolemur garnettii
AAGGCGAAACTCTGTCTCTAAAAAAAAAGTATTAAAACCTATAGAATGTTTTAAGAACTATTGGATCATAACATAATAATCTTATTTTTATTTTTATTTATTTTATTATTATTTTTTAGAGACAGAGTCTCACTTTGTTGCCCTCATTAGAGTGCTATGCTGTCACAGCTCACAGCAACCTCCAGTTCCTGGGCTTAGGCGATTCTCTTATCTCAGCCTCCCAAGTAGCTGGGACCACAGGTGCCCACTACAATGCCCAGCTATTTTTTTTTGTTGTTGCAGTTTGCCAGGCGCTGGGTTTGAACCCGCCACCCTCAGTATGTGGGGCCAGTGCCCTTCTCACTGAGCCACAGGCACCACCAGTTTTACTTCTCCAGAAGAAGTAAAGGGTTGGCATAGGTAGCTCAGTGGTTAGGGCACTGGCCATGGACACCAGGGCTGGTGGGTTTCAACTCGCCCTGGGCCTGCTAAACAAACAAACAACAACAATAACAACAAAAATAGCCAAGGTTGTAGCGGGTGCCTGAGGCCCCAGCTACCTGGGAGGCTGAGGCAAGAGAATCACTTGAGCCCAAGAGTTTGAAGTTGCTGTGAGCTCTGACACCACAGTACTCTATCAAGGATGACAAAGTGAAATTATGTCTCAAAAAAAAAAAAAGAAAGTAAAAATACAGATGTGACAACTATCGTGTCTGCTGTTGTAGCAAAAATTCAGAGCAGAAGTCCTTTACTGTCCATTAATTATCATTGGTCAGCTATTCTAGAATGTAGTAGATGTGATAATCCCTTTGCTATGGGATTATCAGGTTTCCATGATGTTTTCCTTCACTTCCAATGTACCAGCAATAGTTTTGTCCATGTTAAAATGGTTTTAAACCATTTTAGGGTTTTTACAAAAGATTTATTTCAGCATTCAACATTGTTAGAAATTTCTTTGCCAAAGTAAAATTCTAGAAATCTGAGGTTTGGGATCTTGGTGAGGAACTTCCCTTACTCCCTTTTCACAGGCAAAGTAGGCTGTGGGTTTTCTTGCATTTGCCCTAGACGCTAGATAGTTGCATTTCTTTTTTTTTTTTTTTTTTTTTTTTAAAAAAGGCCCTCAAGCTGTCCCCCTGGGTAGAGTGCTGTGGCATCACAGTTCACAGCAACCTCCAACTCCTGGGCTCAAGCGAGTCTCTTGCCTCTGCCTCCCAAGTTCCTGGGACTATAGGCGCCTGCCACAACGCCTGGCTGCTTTTGGTTGCAGCCGTCTTGTTGTTTGGTAGGCCCAGGCTGGATTTGAACCCACCACCTTAGGTGTATGTGGCTGGCGTCTTAGCCACTTGAGCCACAGGCGCCGAGCCAGTTGCATTTCTTAATGCATCTCCCCCACCTGCTAGAGTCACTCCTTCTTTTCTTTTTGTTTTTTTGCAGTTTTTGGCCAGGGCTGGGTTTGAACCTGCCACCTTCAGCGTACAAGGCCGGTGCTCTACTTCTTTGAGCCACAGGTGCTGCCCTGGAGTCATCCTTTTTTTTTTTGGAGACAGACCCTCAAGCTGTCCCCCTGAATAGAGTGCTGTGGTGTTGTGCCCACCCCGGGGGTCGCCTACCCAAAGACCACTCACAATCACGAATCGATGCAAAAAGCAAGAGGCAGGTTTATTGCTGGCGCGTCAGGGTTCCTCAGCCACAAGGGGAAGGAACCCCCTGAGGCTGTTACAGGCTGCTTTTAAGGCGAAAAACTACATG
>NW_003852501.1:2383731-2395226 GCF_000181295.1 Otolemur garnettii
TTTTTTTTTTTAAATAAAGAGTCTCATTTTATTGCCCTCAGTAGAGTGCCATAGCATCATAGCTCACAGCAACCTCCATCTCCTGGGCTTAGGTGATTCTCTTGCCTCAGCCTCCCGAGTAGCTGGGACTACAGGTGCCCACCACAATGCCCAGTTATTTTCTTGTTGCAGTTTGGCCGGGGCTGGGTTCAAACCTGCCACCCTGGGTACATGGGGCCAGCATCTCACTCCCTGAGCCACAGGCGCTGCCCAGGAGTTACCCTTTCTAACCTGGATGACCTGGCCTTGGGGATTAACCCTCAGCCAGGCTTGCACTTCTGTTCCCTGCTGTCACTGCTACCACTAATCCAGCAATGAAAGTTCTCAATTTTCTGGATATCTTTCATACCTTGGATCAACTTTATCAAAATAGTTATTTACAAATAATTGGAATAACATGCTATTATTCTATTATTTCACACACCATTTGGCATGACCTGAAGAGCTGGGCCCTGGCAAAGTGAGTTCAACAGATGAAGTCATTGTAAAAATGAAAACACTTCCTGTTCAATGACTTTTTATAACATGGTAGGTGTTGGGCTGTTTCATATACATGTATGTATTCTTTCTTTTTATGTAATCTTCTTGAAAGTACTACAAAGGAAGTATCCTTTTTATCACCTCCATCTTGTAGATGAGAAGACTGGTTTCAGAAGGGTTGAGTGCTGAAGAGTACAAAGTTCTTGTAAATTGGTAAGCTGGGAGTTGATCCCAGCTTGCCTGACCCCAAAGCCTGGCTTTTAACTATTGCATGATGATGCCCTCCTGCTTATGACAGCACAAAGGATTATATCATAATGGATAATTTGGGGCTAAAACCTCTGTGTGGGAGATGTTAGTCTAATTTATCTTTACCAGCAATACTTGAAGATGCAAGGATAGAAGCAATTAATGAGGCTGGAACATTTATTGTCTGGAAGAGTAGAAGCTGGAAGTTTCTCCCCTTTCCCTTCCATCTTGTAATGGATTTGGAGGACCCTTCAAGCTTTCTTGGCAGTTGTGAGAATTATCTGGGCTACAGGTGAAAACATATATTAGAACTTTAACATGCAGTTAAGACTTGAGTGTGATAAAAGACTCATTCGTTTTTTAATTAACAATGTCATACTATATTAGAATAAAAATATAAGAAGATAACATAGGCACAAAAAATAGAAGATATTATAATTATCCTCCAAGACACAGAACATTTAAGAACAACGATGAGACTTTTGGGCATGCTTTCAAGCCAAAGAGCTAAATGAAGATGAAGACTGTTGTGTTTTTGTCCTGTGTCTTCAATAGCTGTGTATCATGGAAATCTTGGGCTTTGGTTTCCTTTTCCAGAACGAAAATAAAGAAATTGAAAAAAGCAAAAGTAAAACGTTGGCTTGGCGCCTGTAGCTCAGTGGTTAGGGCGTCAGCCACATACATCAAGGCTGGTGGGTTTGAACTCAGCCTGGGCTTGCTCAACGACAACTGCGACAACTGCAACAAAAAAATAGCCGGGTGTTGCGGCAGGTGCCTGTAGTTACAACTACTTGGGAGGCGGAGGCAGGAGAATCGCTTAAGCACAAGAGTTTGAAGTGGTTGTGAGCTGTGACGCTACAGCACTCTACCGAGGGCGACACAGTGAGACTCTGTCTCAAAAACAAAACAAAATGAAAACTAAAACCTTGATTTAGGGGAAGAAGAATCATTTTCGAAGTAGAAAGCAAAACAAATGTTGAGGACCAAATTTCTATGGAATTACTATTTTTGGCAGAGCTTCATTCTGTTGCCCAAGCTAGAGTGTCCTGTAGTCAGCACAGCCCACGGCAACCTCAAACTTCTAAGCTCAAGCGAACGTCCTGCCTCACCCTCCCGAGTAGCTGGGACTACAGGTGCCCCCCACAACCGGGTGTTGCTCTTGCTCAGGTTGTTATCTAAACTCCTGAGCTCAAACCATCCACCCTCCTCTGGCCTCCCAGAGGGTTTAGGATTACAGGCGTGAACAGCCTCTCCCGGCCTGTGCAATGTTTTTAATTGTCTTTAATCAGCGGTAGTTTGTTTCAGTTTACTACACTGGTTGTAAATGGTACGTCGTTTGACATCTTAAAATTTTACTTGGCCAACTGTTTGAGTGAACGGACACGAAGCCAGTGACCTCTAAAAATGTTGGCCCTGTAGGTTAGCTTTGAGTCTCTACGCCGCCCGCTCAAGTACACACGCTGCCTGCTTGGGCGGGGGGGAGGAGCCCTCTTTTCCAAAGTGTCAAGAGTGGGAAGCGACGCACATCACGGAAGTTCAAGCCAAGAATCGCCTCCCGCCTCGCCGCCCGCCAGCGGTCACTGGCAGGCGGCCCGGGCGGAAGGCCGTGAGCCATCAGTCCCCTAGGCAACGTCTGGCGCTGAGGTCGCTGGGAGTTGTAGTTTATCTGCTCCCAGCGGCACCCACGCCTAAGCGCAAAAGGGCCAGTGGGAACTACGCTTCCCTGGAGCCCTCGGGACGGGGGCGGGTCTTGTCCGTGCAGGCGGGCCTCTGACCGGAGGCGGCGATTGTGGCGGCTCGTTTGTAAATGCGGCAGCGGCGGCCCTTGCGTAGGTTTGAGTTGCTGAGCTGCCGGGACATTGCAAAGCGGTAAATCGTGAGCGAAAGGAGCTGAGGAGTTAGTTGTCCGCCGTCCCGTACCTAAGGGGGCCGGCTTGACCGGGCGCGGAGGAGTGGGGCGCCGGCCCCCTCTAGATCCGTGGCTTCGCTCGTTAACGCTGCTTTGTTCTTCGCGGAGTCTGAAGCGCCTTCTTCTCAGGTGAGTCTCTCTGTCCTGGGCCGTGGCCGGAATCTGAGGTTCTGCGGGACGCGCAGTAGCCGCAGTCGGCTGTAACAGGGATGGTGAAGTGGCGATGCTCGTTGTCCTCTGTCAGGGCTAGTCTCGCTCAGCTGACATCTTGAAGCTTGGTGTGGTTTTGTAGCTTTCAAGGACGTGTTACCTTTGGGGGAGTGATAAATCACGTCCCAAAGCAACGAGTTAGCGCTTACAGTCTAAGGGTGGCTTTGAATTTGCTGTCTGTATTCTCTTTCCGCTCTAACCATGCAGAAACCCTGCAGAGGTTTCTCCTTTTTGCAGATGGCTTTAAAGAGTGTTTGCATACCACTCTTTGGAAGTTTCAAGGTTGTCAGCTTTTTTTTTTTTTTTTTTTTTTTTGAGACAGAGTTTCACTTTGTTGCTCTTGGTAGAGTGCTGTGGCGTCACAGTGTACAGCAACCTCCAGCTCTTGGGCTTAGGCGATTCTCTTGCCTCAGCCTCTGGAGTAGCTGGGACGATAGGCGCCTGCCACAACGCCAGCCTATTTTTTGTTGCAGTTTGGCCGGGGCCGGGTTTGAACCCGGCACCCTCGGTATATGGGCCCGGCGCCCTATTTACTGAGCCACAGGCGCCGCCCAGGTTGTCAGATTTTTAAAAGCAGCTTTCTTGCCATCTAATTGATACCCAGTAAGATGGTACGTTTAATGCACACAGGTTCATGCGTGTGACATATGCATACACTCGCTTCATTGGATTTTGATATCTGTAATATCTGAGTCCACATACTAATTTTTCCTAGGAATTTTTCTGTATACGTGCTCCTTTACCAACACCTTAGTATCAGTAATAAATAGCAGTTTAGTGTGAAACAGTTTTTGTACTTCTTGCTGACATTAAATATGTTTTCAGGATCACCGTTATGAAATTGAAGCGAAAATATAGAAGGCTTTTTTTTTCTTTTGAGTGGGTTTTTGGGAAGAAATGTCTTCATGCTGCACCACAAGGGGACTTGGCTCTTAGTCTAGTAGGAAATTTTTTTGGTTTTCCATGTTATCAAATGACCTTGTAGTTTGTCTCATTTCTAAATGTAGATCTCAAAAAATTTCTTGATAAGTTCATTGAAAATTAAGGTGCGTAATCTGGTTCATTTTAAAGAAAAGTCATTACATTTTTTTTTTTAAGTTTTTTTTTTTTTTTTTTTTTTGAGGCAGAGCCTCAGGCTATTCACCTGGGTAGACTGCCATGACTTCACAGCTCACAGCAACCTCCAACTCCTGGGCTCAAGTGAGTCTCCTGCCTCCACCTCCCAAGTAGCTGGGACCACAGGCACCCGCCACAATGCCCGGCTATTTTTTGGTTGCAGTTGTCATTGTTGTTTGGCAGGTCCCGGCTGGATTCAAACCTGCCACCTTAGGTGTATGTGGCTGGCGCCTTAGCCACTTGAGCCACAGGCGCCGAGCCAAGTCATTACATTTTTAGATCATTAACAAATATTTGATAAACTGTGTTACTCTTAGGAAGTCAGCCCAAATGTATACACCCTACCTACTGACTTTCTTAGTTGTCCAAGTCAAAATAAAAATGTAGAGACAAATCTACATTCAGCATATTATTTGGGAAGGATTGCAGTGTGGGCATACATGCATGAAGAACAAAGAGAAGATTGGAGGTTTTATTAAAAGAAGAGAAATGTTACATGGTGCTCTTTGAGAAACCTTTTTTTTCCTTTCAGTTTTTAGCCAGGTCTGGCTTTGAACCCACCACCTCTGGTATATGGGCCACACGCCCTATTCCTTTGAGCAACTTTATTGGCCCTAGGAAGGTTCTAGGGAGCTAGCAGTTTTGATTGGTGGGTGATGGTAATGGGCAAAAGCAGTCTTAAAGTTGCAGCAAGTTATTTCAGCAGCTATAGATAAAACTGCTCTCAGCTTACAACAGGAAATTTCAGCAGCCAGATTTGCAGGGAATTACATTCTTGGAATAATGTTATGTGCTTTAGTGCTCCCCCCACCCCCAGCTTCTTGACTCTATGGTCAACTTTTCACTCAGTCAATATAACCCCTGTCATCTTGGACCAATGATGGCTGCAACCAAAACATAGCCAGGTGTTGTAGTGGGCAAGATGGCAAGTCAGAACCCAGTCTGACTTCTAGAACTATGAATTTATTTTGCCTGTTCTTAAACTTTATATAAATGGAAACATGCAGTATATATTTGTGTGTCATTTTCATTCATCATTGCTTATTCATGTTGTTGCTTGTGACAACTTTTTTTTTTTTTACTACCTGGATGGCCATAGCTCTCAAAGCATGGTAACAGTGAGAAAAATGTAAGTCATACTGCCAGTTTTGTCTTTAGTTATGAATGGTTGGCAAGCATTCCTTTTGTTCTAAGAAAATCTTTAGTTGCCATTAATAGTATAGTAAGCCTTTATAAAATCCTTCTGTAATTCAACCAGGGAGCAATGGCTTAAAACAGTATCATAACTGTCTTATATTTCTTTTAACAGTTCTGTAAACTGGTGGTGATTCATAACCTTTGTACCTATGTGTAGGACAAGTCTGCCATGACAGAAACTGATGTTTTCATATCTAGCTGAAAATTTTCTGTCAGATATAAAAGGTGTGAAAACATCTATGCTACAGGTTTAGTTTTTTGTTTTTTTTTTTTTTCAGTTTTTGGCTGGGGCTGGGCTTGAACCTGCCACCTCTGGCATATGGGGCCAGGGCCCTACTCCTTTGAGCCACAGGCACCACCCTACAGGTTTAGTTTTAAGTTAGATGATCTTTGAGATAAAACATACCTAAATTAGTTACTAGTCAATGTCTGCTATATTGTACCCTTCATATCAAGCTAAAGAAAAGTACTTGCAATATTTTACAGTTTTGAAATTGGTTATTCCCTAGCACACTGGGAGGCTAATTTTCTCTTCATCTTAAAATGGTTTTCTCCACCTCTTTTTTCTTTCCAAGCTTTTCTTAACCTATAGCTGGCCAAAGGTACAAGTGTGCATCCTCTTCACAATTATTTAAAAATGTTTTGTTAGTTGTACTGACAAACTGTACAACTAAATGATAAAAATCAATCAATAAATACACTTTTATAAATTATCCAGTCTATGGCATACAGCAACAGAAAGTGGACTAAGACAATTAAGTACTACTTATACTTTAAGTGGGATCACTATAACATGTACTGTTTGCATAAGCTCTTCAAATAACATATTAAGAAAGTTACATCCATATGTTGAAAAGTTATTTAAACTAAATCTGTCCATTGATACTGACTAGATTGTAGACATGTTTCTGTGTCGTCTGGGAGATGATGCACACTGACATTGCCTCATGCATTGGTTAAAGGGAGATGTAGTCTTACCAAAAGAATCAAGTTTCCTTAATAGAAAAATATTTTAGAACATTTTGGAGGACAATATCTACTTCCACTATTTTCATACTGTCCTCCAAAATGTTGTATCAGGCCTGGTGCCTGTGGCTCAAGTGGCTAAGGCGCCAGCCACATACACCTGAGCTGGTGGGTTGAAATCCAGCCTGGGCCCACCAAACAACAATGATGGCTGCAACCAAAACATAGCCAAGTGTTGTAGTGGGCACCTGTAGTCCCAGCTACTTGGGAGGCGGAAGCAGGAGACTTGCTTGAGCCCAGGAGTTGGAGGTTGCTGTGAGCTGTGATGCAACAGGACTCTACCCAGGGTGACAGCTTGAGGCTCTGTCTTAAAAAAAAAAAAATGTTGTACCAGTTAGTATGCCCAAGAAATATTTCATGAAAGAGTGCATTTTTTACATACTGAGTGTTACCAATTTTTAGTCTTTTCCCAAGCCGGTATGGGGAAAATGGTATGTCTTTACTTTTTTTTTTTTTTTTTTTTGATACAGAGTCTCACTTTGTTGCCCTTGGTAAAGTGATGTGGCGTCACAGCTCCCAGCAACCTCAAACTCTTGGGCTTTAGTGATTCTCTTGCCTGCAGCCTCCCAAGTAGCAGGGTCTACAGGCACCCGCCACAATGCTCGGCAAGGCAATTTTTTTGTTACACTTGTCATTGTTGTTTAGCAGGCCTGGACCAGGCTTGAACCTGCCAGCCTCAGTGTATGTGGCTGGTGCTCTGCTCACTGAGCTATGCTTCCTGAGCCATGTTTTTACTATTAATTTGTTTGTTCAGGGGTGCAAAGGTGAGCATATTTCAGTGTTTGGCATCTGTATTTCTTTTTCTGTTTCTTTTTTTTGCAATTTTTTGCTGTGGTTGGGTTTGAACCCGCCACCTCCGGCATGTGCGGCCGGTGCCCTACTCCTTTGAGCCACAGGCACTGTGCTTTTTCTGTTTATCTTTTGTATGTTTTCTAACACCAAGTGTGAAGCTAAACACATGTTTATTTGCCTCCAAATTGCCATTTTTCGTTTCCCTTTGGTTATATATATTTTGCTGTATCATACTGGTAAAATTAAAGTCTAGGTTGTGTTTGAAAAATAGCATAAGGCTAGATCCCCTCCCCTCTCAAGGGTGTGGATATAGCAGTTCTTCCACTTTCCATCCTCATCAGGCTGCAAACATACATTTATTTCTCCTGCTGTGGAAAAAAAAATCCCTCTTCAGCTTATTTTTCTTTGCAGCTTCTGTTTTATTTCCTTCCCTTTGTAACAAATCTCCTGGAAAGAGTTAGCAGTGCTCCCTGTCTTTAATTTCTTATTCTTTCATCCATCCTCTGCATTCAAGTCTTTGCCCCCTGCCTCCCAACTGTTCTCAATTGAAGTTCTCTTGATCTTTGTTTTGCCAAATGCAGAGGTCAATTCTCAGCTCTTTTCACCCTATGTCTGTTAACAGCATTTAACATGGCTCTTCCCTCCTTAAAACACTTTTCATCTCTTGGCTTCAAGGACGCTATACTTTTTACCTCTTTTTTTTGGTCAGCCCTCAACCCCTTAGTGATCTCATCCATTGCCTAAATTTATACTTCCCAACCTTGGCCTCTTCTGTGAATTCTATTCCTGTTTATCCAGTTGCCCCATGCCTACATCTGAATGTCTGATAGACATCTTAAAATGTCCTAAATTCAACTCTTGGTCTCTCACTCCTCCAAACCTGTTTTGTCCCCAGTCTGCCCCATTTCAGTGGATGGCAGCCTTAATTATTACATTTGCTCAGCCAGGAATTTTAAGGAATAAAGGGGAGGATCTTAAGTGACCTTGGGAAGTTGGTAGACAGTAAAAGGTGGGAAGTAGGTTATATCGTCTGGTCATATGAGATTCAGAATTGCTTAAATTTTATAATGGAGGAAGAGAAAATAATCTACAAGGAGAAAAGAAGAATGAGAACACATGTTCTACCCCAGGTCCAATGGTTCAAGGGTATGGGCCCTGTAGGAACAAGTGTTCTGGGGAAGATGAATGAATGCTACAAGAAGTTGAGAATAATAGGGGAGTTTGCTGATGCTGGACAGCGAGTATACTGGTGTTGGGGATGCTTGGGAAATGGAGGCCGGATGAGGCAAGGGGATTAGAGTGTAAGAGATGAAGGGTGACTCAGGAACCTGGGGCTTCTTGTGGTGAGTGATATGATAGGTTTAAACAGAAAGAGACTCCTAGAGAATTCAAGTGCTGAGGGGGTTTTGAGAATAGGGAGTTTCTGGAGGAATGAGGTCTTGGGGGGCATCCTGCTGCTGAAGGTTAGGAAGTCTGGGTGACTGAGTTTTACGCTATCCTTGATAGCTGCACAACATGTACCCTGTACTCTTTCTGGTCCTTAATTTTACCCTCTGTCTCTCTCTTTTTTTTTTTTTTTTTTTTTGAGACAGAGTCTTACTCTGTCACCCTGGATAGAGTGCCGTGGTGTGATAGCTTACTGCAACCTCAACTCCTTGGCTCAAGAGATCCTCTTTGCCTCAGCCTCCCAAGTAGCTGGGACTATAGGTGTTGGCACTATGCCTAGCTAATTTTTTCTATTTTTAGTAGAGATGAGGTTTTGTTCTTGCTCAGGCTGGTCTCCAACTCCTGAGCTCAAGTAGTCCACTGACTCCTACTAATTTTACCCTATAAGTGAGGCCTTCATTGTCTGCCCTGTCTACATTTGTAACATCTTTTCTCCATGTGGCTTTTATTTTTCACATTAGCATTTATTAGTATTTAACATACTATAAAAATTACTAGTGTGTGTGTATTTTCCCAGCCAGACTGATTTATGAACTGCTATGTACCCAGAGCCTAAAACAATATTTGGCACAGAGTAAGAATTCAAAAATTGTTAGTTTTATGAAATCAGGTACACAGCTTATATTCTCTGTAATAGCTTCTTTGTCTATGGCACAGTGGCAAAGTTGTATGAAGAATTTGGTTAAAGTTTGATATTTCATAGAGTGGCTCTCCTCTGACATGAGTCAATGTAATTTTGTTGTCAAACATTGAACACAAAGAATACTTTATAGTATAAAATATATTTTTAATTTAACCTTAGTTCTGATTTTTATTTAATTTAATTTATTTTTAATTATTATGGGTGCATAATAGTTGTATATAGTATTGATAGGGTATATGTGATATTTTGATAAAGGCATACAATGTGTAATAATCAAATCAGGGTAATTGGTGTATCACCTCAAGTAGTTATCATTTTTGTGTGTTACAAACATTCTAATTCTACTATTTTTGTAATTTTAAAGTATACTCCAACTTACTATTGACCATAGTCTCTTTGTTGTATTATCAAATATTGTTCATTCCATCTAATTATCTAACTATATTTTTGTGCCTATCAATCATCCCCACTCTATTCCCCCTTCCCCACTGCTACTGGCTTCTGGTAATCATCATTTACCCTCTGTCTCTATGAAATCAATTTTGTTTTAATATTTAGCTTCCACATATGAGTGAGAACATGTGAGATTTGTCTTTCTGTGCTTGGCTTGTTTAACTTACCATATGTTATCCAATTCCATCCATGTTGTTGCAGATGGTAGGATTTCATTCTTTTTTTTTTTGTAGTTTTTTGCTGGGGCCAGGTTTGAACCCCACCGCCTCTGGTATATGGGGCTGGCACCCTACTCATTTGAGCCACAGGCACTGCCTGGATTCCATTCTTTTTCATAACTGAATAGTATTCCATAGTATATGCACACCACATTTTTTTTTATCCGTTCATCTGTTGATGTACACTTAGGTTGATTCCTAATTTTAGCTCTGTCAGTAGTGCTTCAGTAAACACAGGAGTATTCTGATTTATTTTAACTTAATTTTAACAAACATTTATCAGATTTATCTTATTTGTCAGGCATGGTTCTAGGCAGTAGTGAATACACGGATATCTTAAGGGATCTCCTCACAGGTTGGTAGAATATGAACATGGAAGCAAAATACCACTCATAATGAGATAAATGCTAAAAGAATAATGTTGCTATATTATCTCTAGGAATACAGAAGGGAGGCAGGGGAGGAAGCAGTGGCAGGAAAAGCTGTGGGTGGTGGTAATGACTTTTGTTCAAGAACTTGAGAGAAAATGGATTACCTGGTTAGGCAAAGAAATGCCAGACCAGGGCCAGAAGCAGAAAAGTGCTTAAGTGTGGGTAATGTCTGACACCGATAGTGGAATTTTTTGGTGAGTTTTTTTGTTTAGTTCAATTGATGTAGCACTTGCATAAAATCATTGGTAATTGTATGATTAGATCAGAAGGGATCTTAGGTTTTTGATACACTGAATTTTGATACTTTTAAGACCCCCCCAAACCTCATGTAGCTTAGTGCTCAGTTGCTTTGCTGGTTAAAGTCTTGTTTATATGAAATATTGAGTAAATTTTCATGCTGTATATGATATATTGAATAAATTTTCATGCTGGGTTGAGGTTTGAGTTCATTTTGGGTAGTATATTCAATAGCTTTAATATTTTTTATTGACTATCTTTGTCTACAGGTATTGGGAATTAGTAGCCTTTCTAGCTTGTACTTTGTTTAAATATAATCGTGTCAGTGGACTAAAATGTTCCTGATGCCAGCCTCTTCTGAGGTAAACAGTGGGCAGAACTTCTTAGCCCAGTGGATGGCCAATCCTTCCCGTGCTGGAGTCATATTAAATCGTGAATTTCCTATTACGGAAGCAGATGAAGAAAAGCGAGCAGCTTCAGATATTTCTACCAATTTTCCTATTAAAGCGCCACATTTTTCTAATAGCTTCAGCTTTATAACTGAAGAAGATTCACTTCATGAAGAACAGAGGTTGGAGTCTAACAGCTCTTACAAACTACAGTCAGATAAATCTGAAACCCATACAGTTTTTCCATTAATAAAAAAGGGACCTCAAATAACAGCATGTGAGGATACTCCTGGACACCAAGAAGATAACAAACATGATTTTATCTCACATCTTGCAAGTGAATTCAAAGAAGTGACTTACAAAGACCCACTTTTTAAAAAACTTGAACAGGTATGTATATAGTAGAATTTGGCCTAATATGCCTTCATGTTATTTCAGGTTTCTATTTATGTAGTAAAGATCTGTTCCAGGTCCTCTTGTTTCTTCCCCTTTACTCTAAAATCCTCAAAATACCAGATTTTGCCTTTTGTTTATATGAAACATTAAAATGTATTTAATGTGTAGGCTATAAGATAACTTTTTATCTTTAAGTTGCTATCCCATTTTGTAAAAACTATGTTAGAAATGTTTGATCAAGTATTAGATGAAAAAGTGGATGTT
>NW_003852501.1:2395382-2412265 GCF_000181295.1 Otolemur garnettii
GCCACAACGCCCGGCTATTTTTTGGTTGCAGCCGTCATTGTTGTTTGGCGGGTCCGGGCTGGGGATTTGAACCCGCCACCTTAGGCGCACGTGGCTGGCGCCCTAGCCCGTTGAGCTATAGGCGCTGAGCCGGATGTTCTGATACCAATTTTTTTTTAAGAATTAAAGGATTTATATGGCCTTTTCTGTTTCTTAGTTGAGATAGTTCATATGATTTCCTCCATAAGGAAAATTGGATTTTAGAGTTTTAATGGCACATTTAGTTACTTATGGATCCCTCTCTGAAAGCTTTTTTCTTTTTTTTTTTTTTTTTGGGGTTTTTGGCCAGGGCCAGGTTTGAACCCGCCACCTCTGGCATATGGGGTCGGCGCCCTACTCCTTTGAGCCACAGGCGTCGCCCCATCTCTGAAAATTTTTATCAAGGAAGATATGAGATGGGAAGGATTAATATAAATGTAACAGACAAGGGTCCACGAGAAATGTAAAATTGGTTTAATGAAGTTAATATTATATTTTAAAAGCTTAAAGAAATACAGCAGAAGAAGCAGGAACAACTGAAGAAACAACAGTTAGAGCAACTGCAAAGATTTATGGAAGAACAAGAGAAACTACTCACCATGGTGTCTGGGCAGCACACACTTCCAGGTATGCTTGGCTTACACAAGGGCTCTGTACCGTGAGAGACAGTTGTGTATATTTCTTAGTTTTAGAAAGGTAACTTCTGATTATTTCTGTCATTCCTCTAGCGTATGTTATAAACTCCAATTTCTTTAGAGGCCAGTCAAGTGAAATCGTGGTGGTGAAATATAACTGGGACCAGTAAGAGTTGTGGCATTCCAAAGTGTGCCTTCCTTGCTTAAAGGCATTCATGTTTGTTTATTTAAAAATAAAAGGTTTAGTGGAAGGAAAGCCAGATTTGATCTACTCGTATCCACCCCCTGCCTTATGAATGAAATCTGTTTGGTATCATAAAAGTAAATCCTATATGTAGGAGTCACTCTGCTCAACTGAAAAACCATACCAAACATATATTCTGTGGAAGTAGGTGACAGTATTCTGTTGTATGCTATATCAGTTAACAGAAAACATCATGTACTAACCAGGGAAAAAACTGTTGAAATGTGCTCTGTGGCAGTGGTTTGAAAACTTTTTGACCACACTGCATAGTAATAAAACATTTAAAATCATGACTTATAATAACAAAGAAATTTTATATTATCAATCCTTATTGGTATTATTGGCATGTAATAACGATATTTTCTATTTTGTTTAATTCTGTGTCATTTTAAAAAAGGCCAGTCATGCCTTATAACATCTGATGATAAAATTATTGATGGATTCTTTCCCACAGTTTGAAAGTTTAAGCTAGAGCAGTATGTTTGTTTTTTGGTACTACCTTTTTTTTTTTTTAGATAGAGTCTCACTTTGTCACCCTTGGTAAAGTGTCGTGATGTTGCTCACAGCAACCTCCAACTCTTGGGCTCAGGTGATTCTCTTGCCTTAGCCTTCCAAGTAGCTGGGACTACAAGTGCGCGCCACAGTGCTCAGCTGTTTTTAGAGACGGGGTCTCATTCTTTCTCAGGCTGGTCTCAGACCTGTGAACTCAGGGCAGTCCACCTGCCTCGGCTTCCCAGAGTGCTAGGATTACAGGTATGCGCCACTGCCCAGCCCAGTACTACCTTTTAAGAGACACATTTACTGATTCAGGACAGTGGTATTCTATTCAGAGATTGCGCTGGGCATTGAGAATACAAAGAAGAAAAATCACTGGCAAATAAATGTAAAGATTGTGGCTAGGTGCAGGGGCAGGGTGGGTGGTGGTCATAAGAAATTGCAAGGGAAGAATGGCTTAGGAAATTTGGGTGTTTATCTTGCAGAATATAGAGAACATGTGGTGTGTTAAATCATTTAAATCTTAAAATAATTGAATGGTTTGAGGTTACCTTATGGAATACATAAAAAGAATAATCAAGATACTTAAATACCAGCAATGATACTTAAGGTATAACCAGCACTATGGTGAAATGGCAGGGAAGTGGATATCAAAGTATTAATGTAAGTACTAGCCATTCAGTTATGGAGCAGTTTGCTTTGGGAGGGTGGTTTTCAAATGTTTTGGACTCCAGGCCCAAAAGCACTCTTTTTTTTTTTTTTTTTTTTTTTGAGATGGAGCCTCAAGCTGTCCCCCTGGGTAGAGTGCTATGGCATCACAGCTCACAGCAACCTCCAACTCCTGGGCTCAAGCGAGTCTCCTGTCTCAGCCTCCCAAGTAGCTGGGACCACAGGTGCCCGCCACAACGCCCGGCCATTCTTTAGCTGCAGCCATCTTTGTTGTTTGGCGGGCCCGGGCTGGGGATTCGAACCCGCCACCTTAGGTGTATGTGGCTGGGGCCTTAGCCACTTAAACCACAGGCGCCAAGCCAAAAGCACTCTTAAATTATTGAGAACCCCACAGAACTTTTGGTATGTGGCTATATTTATTGATAATTTACTAGAAATTAAAACATATTTAAACACTAGTTCACTTAAAATAATAATAAACCAATTACATGTTTTCATAAGCAACATTTTTTCTTTTTTAAGAATTTTCGTCAACCTTCTGTATCAGCTTACTGACAGCAGGCAACTGCCACTGAGAACAGAGTAAGACGCAAATTACGACATCATTGCACATAAAGCACATTTTTAATTAAAACATCTTTTCTAAAACAGAAAAGTCAGTTGAGAAAAATGACATTATTTTTCAAAGTCTCTAACTCCTGGCTTAAAAGAACTCAGCTGATTCTCATATCTACTTTTGCATTCAGTCTCTTGAAGTTTTGGTATATGAAAAAATTGAAGCTTCACATAGAGATATATATATGTATACACACATATATATAATTGGAAAAAAGAGGAGTATTTTTATTTTTTTAAATTTATTTTATTTATTTTTTGGGACAGAGTCTCTGTCACTTTAGGTACAGTGCTATGGCATCATCATAGCTCATAGCAACCTCAAACTCTTGGGCATAAGAGATCCTCTTATGTCAGCTTCCCCTAAGTAGCTGGGACCACAGGTGCCCTCCACAACTCCCAGCTAATTTTTTTTTATTTTTAGTAGAGGTGGAGTGTTGCTCTTGCTCAGGCTGGTCTTGAACTCCTGAGTTCAGGTTTTCCACACATCTTGGCCTCCCTGAGGGCTCAGATTATAGGCGTGAGCCACAACGCCTGACTAAGAAGAATATTTTAATAGCCTTTCAGTACTTATGGCTATTCTTCTTTGATTACTGTACCTTCACAAGTAGTCATTTCTTAGCAGTTATGGAATCTGAAACCATATTAATGAACTTTTAGTATGTACTCTATTACATTAAATATATTTAACAGTTAGATAACATATAATTACTAAATTAATACAGTATTAATTGTACACAAATTTTATGGCCACCCTGTATATTCGATATCTTGACATTTTGAATGGATTTTTTTTTCTTTTTGAGACAGTCTCTTGGTCTGTTGCTCAGGCTAGAATGCCATGGTATCACAATCACAGCTCATAAAACCTCAACTCCTGGCTTAAGTGATACTTTTGTCTCAGCTACCCAAGCTGCTATTACTATAGGTACATGCCACAACACTCAGCTAGTTTTTCTATTTTTAGTAGAGGCAGGGTCTCACTCTTGCTCAGGTTAGTCTAGAACTCCTGAGCTCAAGGGATCCTCCTGCCTTGTGCTAGGATTATAGGTGTGAGCCACTATGCCCAGCCTAGAACGGATTTTTTTGATACCATTTTCTAATACTTTGGTCATTTGGAAAATAATGGTTCACTGAGTCAGATAGTTCTTGAAAATCTTGACATACACATATTTCATCATACAATATCAAAAAATTATACACTCATTAATATCACCACCAATCACATCTTTAAAACATTGTTGAGCTATCAAGCTTATGGTGGGGGATATGTTTTCCAAAATTTAAATTTTTATTTGAAAGTTCAAATTTTATTATTGAGCAGATACTCAGAATTGTTTTCTTTGAAGTCATTGGCTCACTTGTTTTCTTTTTAAGAAAATGTCTGCCAAATACCCAGATTTAAATAATCATAATCAGGCCTGGTGCTGTGGCTCACGCCTATAATTCTAGCTAGGACTGTGGAAGGCTGAGGCAGGTGGATTGCTTTAGCTCCAGAGTTCGAGAATAGCCTAAGCTAAGAGTGAGATCACGTCTCTACTAAAAATAGAAAAACTATTTTTAGTTTTAGTGGGGAGGGGGTTATGGTGGACACCTATAGTCCTAGTTACTCAGGAAGCCAAGGCAAGAGGATTGCTTCAACCCAAAGAGTATGAAGTTGTTGTGAGCTGTGATGACGCCACGGTACTCTATCCAGGGCAACAGAATGAGACTCTTTCAAAAAACAAACAAACAAATAAAAAAACCCCGAAAAGAAGTGGCTAGTTGTGCTTGCAGTTAATGACAAAGCCACATCTTCATCTGCAACAGCAGTAAATTGTGTATACTTCCCATTTTGTCCCATAGAATATGCTCAATGGTTGAGGTTTAATAAAAATTGACTTTTGCTACTTTATTAGAACATTGTTAAGTAAAACTTGTTTTTTAAACTATGAGTTCATGGTGGTGACAAATATGGTGACTACTAGGACTCGGGTGTTGCTGTCCAGCTTTGAGCAAAGGCTCTAGTAATTTTTCATTTTGCTTTTGCATAATCGGTACATATTCTCTGAAAATAAATTTTTTTTTTTTTTTTCAGTTTTTTTCGCCAGGGCTGGGTTTGAACCTGCCACCTCCGGCATATCGGGCCGGCGCCCTACTCCTTTGAGCCACAGGCACCACCCCACTCTGAAAATAATTTTGACCTGGTGGATGCCCTGTAAAAGTCTTGGAGACCTGCAAGGGAATAAAGACCACACTTGGAGAACAGTGCTTCCTCAAAGACCTCTTTAGGCTGAAGTGGGATGACTGCTGGTCAAAAATATTTACATTGGGGGGTCAGCGCCTATGGCTCAAAGGAGTAGGGCGCTGGCCCCATATGCCAGAGGTGGCAGATTCAAACCTGGCCCTGGCCAAAAACTGCAGCAACAACAACAAAAATTTACATGGGGGGCTTGGCACTTGTAGCACAGTACAGCCACAGTACAGTCTCAGCCACATACACTGAGGCTGGCGGGTTTGAAACTGGGCCTGGCCAGCTATACAACAATGACAGCTACAACCAAAAATAGCTGGGTATTGTGGTGGGTGCCTGTAGTCCCAGCTACTTAGTAGGCTGAGGCAAGAGAATAGCTTAAGCTCAAGAGTTTGAGGTTGCTGTGAGCTGTGATGCCATGCCACTGTACTGAGGGCGACATAGTGAGACTCTATCTCAATATATACAATATATTGTATACATATATATATATTTTTTTATATATATTTTTTTTCTTTTTCTTGGGGAAAGGTGTTGCTATGAAGGAAGGGAGGTTGAAGCTGATGTTCAGTGAGGGCTTGCCTCATTTTCACATTTTACTTGTGGGCTTAGGTGAGGTAGATGAATGACAGGTGGCATTGGCTATTGTGTAAATAACTTCCCATTGAGTCTTCACTTCTAAATTTAGGTGAGACAATCCAGGAGAGTTGGGCACTGGCAATAGGGCTCCCAGCAGCATAGCAGCCCTCTAAGTGGTATTGTTTAGAGATGAAGAGAAGGAGCACCTTTTCTCTTCATTAGTTCTTTCAAAGGCAGAGACTTAAACAGAAAGTAATACAGGGAACTTAGAAACTAAAGAAAAGTATAAACAGGAAATATCCATAATTTTTTCACCACCAGATGATACTAAAATGTTAAGGGTAGAGGAAAGAATAGTTATTGGTTATTAGAAGACAACTCAGGCTCGGCACCTGTGGCTCAAGCGGCCAAGGCGCCAGCCACATACACCTAAGGTGGCGGGTTCGAATCCCCAGCCCGGGCCTGCCAAACAACAATGATGGCTGCAACCAAAAAAATGGCCAGGTGTTGTGACGGGCGCCTGTGGTCCCAGCTACTTGGGAGGCTGAGGCAGGAGACTCGCTTGAGCCCAGGAGTTGGAGGTTGCTGTGAGCTGTGATGCCATAGCACTCTACCCAGGGGGATAGCTTGAGGCTCTGTCTCAAAAAAAAAAAAAAGAAAACAACTCAAATCATTCACATAATGATCTGCATTGGTGCTTCTTGTCTAACACAGAATTGACACCTGCATGTTCTCACAGGTGGAACAAGAATAAACTGCAGAGTTAAGGTGGAGTTGTAGCTCTGCTAGGCCCATGCTGTCTGCATGAAAAAGTATAGTTTAAATATATTATTGCTTAAAATTATATGAAGTTCACTTTGGAATTTGGAAGTTTCATGATTTTGTTAAACAGTTTCCTCATAAGGAGAAAGAATATTTTTTTCATTGTGGGGTGGGGTCATTACTGGGCAGAGAAGAGAAAATGTGGAAGGACATCATCAGCTTTGTTGATTTTCTTATTTGTAAGGTTTGGCTTTATTGCCTGATGATCAGAAGCACAGATCTCCAGGAAATTCAGCTGCGGGGGAGAGAGCCCTGCCCTTCTCACCATCGCATGTCTGCCGGAATCAAACCCAAGAAAAAACACACTCTTTGAATATTTTATCTGACAAACAAAACAATTTCTGTAGAGCTACTCATCAAGATTTTGTCTTAACTTCAAAATGTGCACAGTATCAAGAAGCACTTACGAAAAAAAATGATTCAAAGGAAGAAAACCATAACTGTCCTAAGGGTGAGCTACTTTCTTCTGTACTTGACTAACAGTGTTGCCAAGTTGTCCTAAGACAAGAGAAGGCCTTCCCGTGTGTCTTTGATTTTTATTTGTTTTCTTTCTTTTTCTTTTCTGGATACAGATTCTTGCTATGTTGCCCAGGCTGGACTAAAACTCCTGCCTTCAAGCAGTCCTCCTATTTCAGCTTCCCAAATGTCTGGGACTACAGGTGCTCTCCACTGTGCCCATCTCTTTCTGTATTTTGGCTTTTTTCCATGTGCCTTATAGCTTTAATTATGAGGTCCCATGTGCTATATATAGCTGCTGAATTTGGCCTGGATTCAGAGCTGGGCTAGGATTTGACTTTCTAAGCATAATTGCTATGCTCATGTTAACTTCAAACTTTGTATGGTTGCATGAAAGGGTCTTCAGAAAGGAATGCAGCGAATTCTGCATGTATCATTTTTCTTAGAGAGCTTAAAATAGCTTGAGGTTAATTTAAAAATATGTGTGGTGTGGTGGGGGACCTGTTAGAAGATATGAAATAAGAGAAATAGGTTGGTGATAGGAGTTGCTACTAATAAAAGAAATTTCCTCTAACCTAGATACTTGGGTAGTGTTCACTGTTCTTCTATATTCTTAGCACCCAGGATGTTCCTGCCAGAGAACTGGTGCTATAAAGAATTTAATGCTATAAATAAGCTCCATGGAGGACTCTCAGCACTTTTGGTGTATTTTTTCTTTTCTTTTTTTTTGAGACAGGAGCCTTAAGCTGTCCCCCTGGGTAGAGTGCTGTGGCATCTCAGCTCACAGCAACCTCCAACTCCTGGGCTCAAGCGAGTCTTCTGCCTCTGCCTCCCAAGTAGCTGGGACCACAGGCGCCCGCCACAACGCTCGGCTATTTTTTTGTTGCAGCTGTCATTGTTGTTTGGCGGGCTGGGCTGGATTCGAACCCACCACCTTGGGTGTACATGGCTGATGCTTTAGCCACTTGAGCCACAGGCGCCGAGCCTGTATTTTTTCTAGTCTTTTTTTTTTAAGTCTTATTCCTGCCTCATTCCTCCACCTCCCTCCTTTTTTTCATTGTTGCAAGCATAAAATTTCGTGTAATAGTGTTGTGTCCTTTTCCTACTCAACATGAAAAATTCTTATTAGCATGTGCTGTAGTCTTCATAACCATAATCTTAGTCTTCATAACCATAATCTTAGTGTTTGTCATTATTATGTTAGTCTTGAAACAATATATTAGTATTTTATGTTCTTTGTAGTAGGACAGAATGGTCTCTAGTATTTTTAAAATTTAATTTAGTTTTTAATTTTAAGGGTGTTTTCATGAAATGTGCTCTTTCTTTTCTTCTCTTCTTTTTTATTTTTGAGACTGTCTCACTCTGCCACCCTGGGTAGAGTGCCATGGCATCACAGCTCCTAGCAACTTCAAACTCTTGGGCTTGATCAGTCTTGCTTAGGCTGGTCTCAAACTTCTAAACTCAAGCAGTCCACCAACCTTGGCCTCCTAAAGTGCTAGGATTACAGGCGTGAGCTACTACACCCAGCCTGAATGTGCTCTTTCCTGTTAAATTACAGGAAAATAAAATAGTATAACTAAAGGTTTCTCTACTTAGTATTTGGTGTTCAACACCTTTGTGTATAATTCCTTATTCCTAATTTAGATTTAATTCCTTGGTATGAAATGCTTAAATGTCTTTTTCTTTTTTTTTTATATATAATTTACTTTCCTAACTTTATTTTGGAAAATTTTAAATATTTAGATTGCAGTGTTTTCCAATAAACCTACTACTTAGCTTCAGAAGTTAATATTTTGCTGTATTTACTTTTTCAATGTATGTGTATATATATGTGTATGTATATATATATATATATATAAAATCTGTATTTATATCTGTATAATTTGTAAGACATTTCACTGAAAGTAACATGGAGGCATATTACTCGTTTCATTTATTTCAATATGTATCAAGTAAAAATTAGGGCATTCATTTATGTAACCACAATGTGATTGTTATACTTAAGAAAATTAATAATTCAAGTCCATTTTAGAATTCTTCCTATAATTCCAAGAATGTTTGTTTTTTGTTGTTGTTGTTAAGCAGGACAGGACCAGTGCTCTAAGCACTGAGCTGCAGGCACCTAGCTCCAAGAATGTTTTTAAAAATGTTTTTTAAAAATGTTTTTTAAAAAAAACCAGAATCCTGGTGGCACCTGTGGCTCAGTGGGTAGGGCGCCAGCCCAATATACCGCCAGTGGCGGGTTCAAACCTAGCCCTGGCCAAATGGCAACAACAAAAAAAATAGCCGGGCACATGTAGTCCTAGCTACTTGGGAGGCTCAGGCAAGAGAATCACCTAAGGCCAGGAGTTGGAGGTTGATGTGAGCTGTGTAATGCCATAGTACTCTACCGAGGGCAATAAAGTGAGACTCTGTCTCTATTAAAAAAAAAAACAAAAAAAAAACAAAACTAGAATCCAATAAACTTCATGCATATCTGGACAAATTCATGCTTTATGCTTGGTTACTTCTTTAATCTTTTTTTTTTTTTTTTGGTAGAGACAGAGTTTCACTTATAGCCCTCCATAGAGTGCTGTGATGTCACAGCTCACAGCAACCTCTAACTCCTGGCTTAGGTGATTCTCTTGCCTCAGCCTCCCGGGAGCTGGGACTACAGGTGCCCGCCACAATGCCTGGCTATTTTTTTGTTGTAGTTTGGCTGGGGGTGGGTTTGAACCTGCCACCCTTGGTATATGGGGCCAGCACCCTACTCACTGAGCCACAGGTGCCGCCCTCTGTAATCTTTTTTTATACTAGAAAAGTCCACACCTTTCTTTTTTTTCATTACACTAAAAGAATGTGAAGTCTTAACTGGGTTTGGCAGTTCTTTATCATATTAAAGAAATCCTTGAGTGTTTCCAAATTTTTTACATGCATTACTTTTATTTTATTTTTTATTATTTTTTAAAATTTCAGAATATTAGAGGATACACATATTTTGTTTACATACTTTGTTTTATGTACAGATTAAGTCAGAGTTCTACATGTGCCCCCTGATGCAGATAGTGGGTGCTATTTACCCATCCCTCTCCCCGCTGCATCCCATTACTTTATTTTTTATGTCGCCCTCAATAGAGTACTGTGATGTCATAGCTCACAGTAACCTCCAACACTTGGGCATAAGCAATTCTCTTGCTTTAGCCTCCCAAGTAGCTGGGACTACAGGTGCCTGCCACAATGCCCAGCTATTTTTTGGTTGTAGTTGTCATTGTTGTTTGGTAGGCCAGGGCTGGGTTTGAACCCGCCATCTCTGGTGTATGTGGCTGGTGCTCTAGCTCCTGAGCTATAGGCTCTGAGCCCATGCCATTACTTTAAATTAAAATTCTTTTTAGCGTGGTAACTTTTAAAATTCTCATATTTTAAAATTTTAACCTGTTTTTTTGTTTTTTGACCTAAATTTTTCCTAATTTTTATCTTAGGAGAAGGAATTTTATCATGTTGGGAGAAAATTACAGAACAGATTCAGGAAGGAAACGATGTGAGCTTGAAAAAAATTGGTGACTCCTTGGAAGTGGTTAATATTGAAGAAAGGTATTGTTCACGTTGAAAGGAGTAAAAATGTAATGGTTTAATATAGTCTTTATTATTGAGTACTTTCTTTGAAAGATCTATGCTTTTTGTGTTTTTGCTTGAATATGCTTTTTTTTTGATATACCATGTTGACACTAATTAATCTCTTAGATATACTTTTTATAGTTTCTTTTGTTTTTTGGCTGGGGCCAGGTTTGAACCCTCCACCTCTGGTATATGGGGCCAGTGTCCTACTCCTTGAGCTACAGGCACCGCCCTAAATATGCTTTTTAAGTATGCGGTTGAAGATACAACCTATCACATACTGTTGACAAAGGAAGAGGTTGGGGAAGTACATCAAAGTAGCTTTGACATTTACTTTTTTATTTAAGAGAAACATTTGTATAAAATTAATCTTCTCTCAAATAGTTAAATCCTGTTTAGAAAAAGAAAACTAAATGTTGGAGTCATAATTGGTGTCATTTATAAATTATAACTGCATAGTTAATTTAGTTGTAGAATTAAAAATGTTCTGGCAAAGATAAAGTATTTCACTTTTTAAATAGGTTATTATTTTCTTGTATATTGGAAATATATATATATTTTTTTGAGACAGAGTCTCAATATGTCATCCTTGGTAGAGTGCTATGTTGTCACAGCTCACAGCAACCTCAAACCCTTGGGCTTAAGTAATTCTCTTGCCTCAGCCTCCCAAGTAGCTAGGACTAAAGGCGCCTGCTACAACGCCCAGCTGTTTTCTTGTTGCAGTTGTCATTGTTTTTATCTGGCCCAGGTCGGGTTCCAACCCACCAGCCTCAGTGTTTGTGGTTGGTGCCTTACCCACTGAGCTAGGTGCCGCCTATATTTGAAATATTTTAATGTATTGGTATGGAAAAAATGACTTTTCTGATATTTATTCTATTTACATTGTAAGGACCTTTCTTTTTTTTTTTTTTGAGACAGAGCCTCAAGCTGTTGCCCTGGGTAGAGTGTTGTGGCATCACAGCTCACAGCAACCTTCACCTCCTGGGCTTAAGTGATTCTCCTTCCTTGGCCTCCCAAGTAGCTGGGACTATAGGCACCTGCCACAATGTCTGGCTGTTTTTTGGTTGTAGTTGTCATTGTTTGGTAGGCCTGGGCTAGATTCTGCCTTAGCTGCTTGAGGTATAGGCGCCGCACCGTAAGGACCTTTCTTAATTTAAAAATTGTGTGCATATTTTTGAAATATATTTTAAAGTTATATAATAAGTATGTTCCTCCAAAAGTTAATCTACAGTTAGTAGATGGTCTTCAGAAAGGTTTCCTAAATCATATGCAGTGTTGCATACTTCTTTATTTTGGGGTTGGCAGAAGATTGTAGCTTAGATTCTTCAAGGGAGTCCCTGACATTGTAAAAGGTTAGTTCTCAGCATTGTCAAGAGCATCTATATCAGGCATGCTAAGTGTAAAATATTCACGTTATGATTTGCATATTAGATAATTGTTTTTATTATTAGGCCTATTAAAGCTGCTATCAGAGAACGGAAACAGACATTTGAAGAGTACTTAGAAGAACAAATTCGGTTGGAAGAACAAGAACTGAAACAAAAACAGCTAAGGGTTAGCATTTGCATTACTTGATTAATTTATTCTAAGGCTTTAGAGATTTATTTATAATTTACTTTAAAAATATCTTTGAGATTACTTGAGTATATACCAGAATTAATTCAAATGTTGTCCTTTTATTTTAGGATGCAGAAAGACCATCGCTAATTAAAGCAAAACCCAAACAGCCATTCTTAAAACGAGGAGAAGGTTTAGCTAGATTTACTAATGCTAAATCTAAGTTTCAAAAAGGAAAAGAAAGTAAACTCATGACTGACCAGAGCACTGCAGAGGACCAACCTCTGTTTAAAATAGATAGACAACAATTACAGCGGAAAACTGCTCTTATAAATAAAGAACTGTGTGCAGAGCACCCTACTATTAAAAAGGACAATAAAGGTAGAACCAAGATTAGTTCTGCCACCCTCAGTCAGAAAGTGCTTAAGAGTAATAATAGGAAAAATTTCTCTCCATCAGGATTGAAAATACAGACCTGGAAAAAATGTGATGGGCAATTCAGAGATCAGGTCAAATTCGAAAAAAAAGTTGAAGCTAATAATAAAGAAAATGTACCTGAGTATACAAAACCTGGTGATACTGGTAGCAAAATGTGGAATAAGACACAAAGTAAAGATAGACTTCCTCTTTCACCAGGGCCTGTCAGCTGTGCGGCTTCTAAGAGCTCAAAAAGTGAAATCATTAAAGAGGTAGAATCTTCTCTTGATATTTCTCTTCAGAAAAAATTAGAGACTTGGGAACGAGAAAAGGAAAAGGAAAATTTGGAATTAGATGAATTTTTGTTTTTAGAAAAAGCTGCTGATGAAATATCATTTTCTAGTAATTCCTCGTTTGTGCTGAAAATCTTAGAAAGGGATCAGCAGAACTGCAGAGGTCACCGAATGTCTTCCACCCCTGTCAAAGCTGTACAACAGGAAAAGACTGTGGCAGATCCCATAATTCAGTGTAACCACAGTGAGGATCTGGATCATAGTGTGTGTGAGAAGAAGAGTGAGTGTGAGGTGATCCCCAAGCAGCTTGGCTCTGTGTCCTCACCTGATGCGTTGATGAAACAGTCTTGTGGAATCAATAGGAAAGCCTTCCAAAAGAGCATTTCTGAAAATCAGACTAGATGGAATGCAAGTGATGATGAAGGTGTTACAAACAGTGACAGTAGCACTGAATCTGAGGAACAGCTTGATGTTACCATAAAACCATTGACTGAGGTTAGAGAAAGAGGTTTTAGCAGCAGAGAGGATAGTCCACACGTCTGCGATAGCAGGGGGCCTTTTAGGGACACCAAGACACAAGAAGATAAAAGAAGAGATGTTGATCTGGATTTGTCTGATAAAGATTATAGTAGCGATGAGTCTATTGTAATGGAAAATGTAAAACATAAAATGTCTGAGTCCTCAAGAAGACCCTCATCTCTAAGTATTAGTAAAATTGACTTTGATGATGAAAGAACGTGGACTGACCTTGAAGAGAAGTCATGCAAGCATGCTATTGGAGATGAAGCCATTTATAGGACACCCCAGACACATTACCCTAATAAGAGTGAAATGTGTGTCCTGGACAAAACAGTAAAAAGGAAGGTTGCACCAGTCAAGAAGGGAGAAGACTTGAGCAAGTCCAGGAGGAGCGGAAGTCCTCCTCCTCCATCGGAGTTGATGGTAAAATTCTTTCCTTCTTTGAAACCGAAACCAAAGTCAGATTCATACTTGGCAAATGCACCCAAGTTAAACATAAGTCAAGACCAATCACCTGGTGAGTAGGAGCATTATAAGTATGGGTCGGAATTACGAATTTAGTATTTATTTTATCAGTATGTTGTCAGAATGCAGAAGATTCTAACTTGTTGCTTCATCAAGTTAATGGGTGATTTGTAAAAATTTGATTTATTTTGTGGATCTAAATAATGTAATAGTCACTAGTGTCAGAGATTCTGGTGAATAGTGTTCAGAGTTTTCTGACTTAAACTTATGTTTTAACATTCCCATGGCTTTCAAATTATCACTTTATTACAAAGATCATACTTGTTTCAAAGTTTCCCTTTTTTCCCCCCAGACCTGCTCCTAGTCCCCTAAAGATAGTAGCATTGTCATTTCACTTGTATATTCTAGAGAGGTCACTATTACAAAAGTGTGTGTGTATAATTTCTTTTTTACATACATGAAAACGTACTTTTTGCGTGTCTTTGAAGATTGTTCTTGTGCATATATACATCTGTCTTATTCTGTTTAATGACTGTGTAGTATTCATTTGATGTGATGGATTTTAAAATTCATGCTAAAATACTCCTTTTCCATTGTATTATGTTACAAACTTTGAATGCCTATCAGAACATAAGTGCTTTAAAATATAAATTATAACTTAAACCTTAAGCTATTTTTTAAAAATTCTAATTTTTAAAAGTAATACTTTTTGCAGAAAGCTTTGAAGTGTAAAAACTATATTAGCAAAAATATTTATAACTATCGCAATGGTAACTGTTATGCCTTTTTGGGATATTTCCTTGCAGTCAATTTTCTTAATTTATTTATGGTATGATAGAGATATATATTGTAACTTGTCTCAGCCTTTCAGCCTTGTGATAAGGATCTGATTTATTTTCCACAAGTGGTAACCAGTTGATTAAGTGTTTGTTTTAGTTGATGACAGAAGCATTGGCTATTTTACTTTTTTAAATAGCAAATTTGATAAGGGAAAAAAATGCATTTCTTTGATTTGTTGTGGAAGGGTGTAAACTGTTTTTGGGTATCGTAATTGATCTTTTAGTCTTTGAAGCTCTGGTGAATTATTTGTTCATACTCTTAAGCTATTTGTGCAAACATATAGTGGTCTTTTTTTTTTTTTTTTAGAGACAGAGTCTCACTTTGTCACCTTCAGTAGAGTGCTGTGACATCACAGCTCACAGCAACCTCTAACTCCTGAGCTTAGGTGATTCTCTTGCCTCAGCCTCCCGAGTAGCTGGGACTACAGGTGCCCGCCCACGCTTGGCTCTTGTTTTTCCTTGCAGTTTGGCCGGGGCCGGGTTTGAACCCACCACCCTTGGTATGTGGGGCCGGCACCCTACTCACTGAGCCACAGTTGCTGCCCCCATAATGGTCTTTTGAAAAATTGATTTGAGTGATATCATGTTGATTCTTTGTCTAGGTGATACTCTTGAGGTAGAATAATTTTTTTTCTTTTTCTTTTTTTTTTTTTTTTTGCAGTTTTTGGCCAGGGCTGGGTTTGAACCCGCCACCTCTGGCATATTGGGCCAGCGCCCTACAACTTTGAGCCACAGGCACTGCCTGAGGTAGAATAATTTAATTCTTTCTTAAATTTAGACTGATTTTCTCTGGAAAGTTAGGACAATTTAATTTTTAACCTTTTTGTTATTTGAACCATTGTTTCTAAAGGTACATATATGTATTTGCTGCTGTAAGGCATTTTGTGAAGTTCAGTATTTGTGGACTGTTTTTTAGGTGACAGTGCTCGATCCCAGGTTTTGAGAGAGAAAGTTATTGAATTGGAAACAGAAATAGAAAAATTTAAAGCTGAGAACACATCTTTAGCTAAACTTCGCATTGAACGAGAAAGTGCCTTGGAAAAGCTCAGGTACGTTTACGTCTGTAAATTGGGAAACATACATGTATACAGTGATTCAGTGGTATCTTTAAAACTATATGTAAAAATTTGAGCCAGGCAAGTGGCACATGCCTGTAATCCTAGCACTCTGGGAGACTAAGGCTAGAGGATCTTTTGATCTCAGGAGTTCAAGACCAGCCTGAACAAAAGCAAGACCAGACTCCACTAATAATAGAAAAATTAGCCAGGCTTGGTGGTGGCCTGTAATCTCAGTTATTTGAGAGACTGAGGCAAGAGAATCTCTTGAGCCCAAGTGTTTGACGTTGCTGTGAGCTATAATGATGTGTGCATGGCACTTTACCCAGGGCAACAGAGGGAGACTCTGTCTAAGAAAACTATATTTGAATTGCTTTTTTTTTTGAGACAGAGTCTCATTATGTTGCCCTCAGTAGAATGCTATGGTGTCACAGCTCACAGCAACCTCAAACTCTTGGGCTTAAGCGATTCTCTTGCCTCAGCCTCCCAAGGAGCTGGGACTACAGGCGTCTGCTATAATACCCAGCTATTTTTTGTTATAATCGTCATTGTTGTTTAGCAGGCCTTGGCTGGGCTTGAACCTGCCAGCTTCAGTGTATGTGGCCGGCGCCCTGCTCACTGAGCTATGGGCACTAAGCCTATTTGAATCATTTTTAATCAATCCAACAAATATAAATGAAAAGGAGGTGAAATCTATGTAAGCAATTCTCTTGCCTCAGCCTCTCAAGTAGCTAGGACTACAGGTGCTCGTCATAATGCCTGGCTATTTTTTTTTTTTTTTTTTTGGTTGCAGTTGTCATTGTTGTTCAGCTGGCTGAGGCCGGGTTCGAACTTGCCAGTGAATCCACCAGCCTTGGTGTATGTGGCTGGCACCATAACCACTGTGCTATGGGTGCTGAGCCTATATAATTTTTTTATTAAATAAAATGGCCCAATGTAGTAAAAAAATTGTTAAAGGGAGAATTAGTTTCCTAAGGCTGCTGTGACAAAGTACCTATAACCACTGAGTGGCTTAAAAAAATGGAAATTTATTTTCTCTTGGTTCTGGAAGCTAGAAGTCCACAGTCAAGGCATCAGCAGGGCTATGCTACTACTTCTAGCTGCTGGCAATTTTTGCTGTTTCTTGGTGTGCAGCTACATCTCTCCTAATCTCCAGTGTTTTGCTCATATGGCCGTTTTCTCTTTTTGTCTGTGTCTTCACATGGCATTCTCCTGTATGTATGTGTCTATCTCTGTATCTCTTCTTTTCTCATAAGGACAGCGTTGTATATACCCTACTCCAGTGTAACCTATCTTAACTTTCATCTTAGTTATACATGTATCTGCAGAGACTCTTTTTCTAATAAGGTCACATTCACAGGGATTAAGACTTCAACTT
>NW_003852501.1:2412447-2417915 GCF_000181295.1 Otolemur garnettii
CCATCATTGTTGTTTGGCGGGCCCGGGCTGGGGATTCGAACCCGCCACCTTAGGTGTATCTGGCTGGTGCCTTAGCCGCTTGAGCCACAGCCGCTGAGCCTCAACTTATTGTTCTAAAGGACAGAGCTCCACCCACAACAGTAAGCAGCATGTAGTTTTCCTCCCCACAGCATGATCTGACCTGACTTTATTGGGTGGCAAAACCTGAACTGAACATTTTTTAAATGTACTTAGTAGTACAATTTTAGTTAGTAGTCATAGGTTCGGTTGGAGAAATACAAATGCATTTTATTCCAAGTGTTGCTGTGGATCTTCCTGGAGATATTATATAAAATGCATAAACTATAGCATACACACTATTTTTCTTTCTTTTTTGTTATTTTAATTTTTGAGGTAAAATTTCATAAAACTTAAAATTAATTATTTTAAAGTATACAATTTAGGCTCAGTGCCTATGCTCAGTGGTTAGGGCACTGGCAACATACACTGGGGCTGGTGGGTTCGTACCTGGAAGTATACAATTCAGTCCTGACGTCATGAGTGCCTTGCCAAATGATGATGACGATGACGATGATGATAATAGTAACAATAATAACAATATATACAATTCAGTGGCATTTAGTGAACCTCTGCTTTATTATCATCCCAGAAAGATATCCCGTGTCCATTAATTAATCACTCCCTATTCCCCCTGCTTCCTGCAACCACTAATCTACTCTTCATCTCTATGGATTTACCTATTCTATTTCATTAAAAATAAATCATATAAAATATCATTTTTGTATGTCTGGCTTCTTTTACTTAGCATATAATATTCATGGTTCACTTCTATTATGGCCTGTATCTATACTTCATTACTTTTTATTTTTATTTTTTATTTTTTTTGCAGTTTTTGGCCAGGGCTGGGTTGGAATCCGCCACCTCCAGCATATGGGGTTGGCGCCCTATTCCTTTGAGCCACAGGTGCAGTCCACTTCATTACTTTTTATGGCTGAGTAGTACTCTACTTTTATTGATACACTACATTTTATTTATCTATTGTCCATCCTTCATCTGCTGATGGACATTTGGTATTCTACCATTTTACTATTGTGAATAATGTTGCTATAAATGTTGTGCAAATATCTGTTCAAGTCCCTGCTTTTAATTCTCTTGGGCATATACCCAGGGATGGAATTGCTGGATCATATGATAATTTTATGCTATACTTTTTGAGGAACTATCATACTGTTTTCCACTGCAGATGCACCAGTGTATGTCTTCATCAGCATACATCTCCATCAGCAAAGCATAAAGGTTCTAGTAATTCCATGTTCTTGCCAACACTAGTTATTTTCTGTTTTTATAAATAGTCCTTCTAATGAATGTAGAGTGGTAATCTTTTGTTTAGTGGAAGCATTTAGATATAAATTTTTCTGAGTACTGCTTTTGCTATATCCTATCAGTTTTAGTATGTTATATTTTCATTTTCATTTATCTCCAAGTATTATTTAATTTCCCTAAGGATTTTCTTTGACCCATTAAACACTTAGGAATATGTTATGTATTTCCATGTATTTACTTTTTTTCAGTTTTACTTCTGTTGTTTACTGTTTGCTTTATTTCATTTTCATTGGGGAATGTACTTTGTGTGATTTTATTTAAAATTTATTGAGAATTGTTTTATGGCCTAACAGTGTATTTTAGAGAATAATCCATGTGCACTTGAAAAGAATGTACATTCTGCAGTTGTTTGGTATAGTGTTCTTTTTATGTCAATTAGGTCTAGTTGGTGAATAGTGTGGTTCAAAATCTTCTATTTCCTTGTTGATTTTCTGTCTAGGAGAGACGTTACATTATCAAAATTAAGATATTGAAATCTCCAAATGTTATTAATAGAGCTGCTTATTTCTCTCTTTAGTTCTGTCAATGTTTGCTTTGGGGCTCTACTGTTAGGTACATATTTGTTTATAATTTTTATATCTACTTGATGAATTGAATTTATGGCCGAATATAATGTTCCATGTTGAACATATTTTCATGTTTGTTGTCCATTTATCTGTCTTTTGAAACAGATCTTTCATGATTTTTGCCTGCTTTTTGATGGGGTTGTTTTCCTCCTGTTGATTTGTTTGAGTTCTTTGTAGATTCTGGATGTTAGACCTTTGTCAGATGTGTAGTTTGCAAATATTTTCTCCCATTCTGTAAATTGTCTATTTACACTGTTGATTATTTATTATACTGTGCAGAAACTTTTTTTTTTGAGACAGAGTCTTACCATGTCACCTTTGGTAGAGTGCTGTGGCATCATAGCTCACAGCAACCTCAAACTCTCAGGCTCAAGTGATTTTCTTGCCTCAGCCTCCCAAGTAGTTGGGACTACAGGCATCTACCATAACGTCTGGCCATTTTTTTTGTTGCATTTGTCATTGTTGCTTACCTGGCCCAGGCCAGGTTTGAACCCACCACCCTCGGTGTATGTCGCTAGCACCATAACCACTGTGCTATGGATACTGAGCCTGTGCAGAAACATTTGAATTCCCATTTATTTATTTTTGTTATTTCTGTATTTGCTTTTGGGTCTTAATCATAAATTCTTTTCCTAGGTCAATGTCCAGAAGAGTTTTTCCTGCATTTTCTTCTAGAATTTTTATGGTTTCATGTCCTACATTTACATTTTTAACTCATCTTAGAGTTAATTTTTGTATATTGTGAGAGATAGGACTCCAGTTTCATTCTTCTGCATGTGGCTCTCCAGGTTTCTCAACACCATGTACACTATGTATCCCTGAGTTGAGTGCTATGGAGTCACAGCTCCCAGCAACCTCCAGCTCTTGGGCTTAAGTGATTCTCTTGCTTCAGCCTCCCAAGTAGCTGGGACTACCACAATGCCTGGCTATTTTTTGGTTGTAGTTGTCATTGTTGTTTGGCAGGCCTGGGCTGGGTTTGAAACCACCAGCTCTGATGAGCTACAGGTGCTGATCCCCCAGTATAAGTTTTTGTTATGTTAAAAGTCAGTTGATTGTAGCTTTATTTCTGGGTTCTCTATTCTGTTCCAGTAGTCACGTGTCTACCTTTTTACTAGGACCATGCCATTTTGGATACTATATAGCCTTGTAGTATAATTTGAAGTCAGGTAATGTGATACCTCCAGATGTGTTCTTTTCGCTTAGGCTATTCATGCTCTTTTTCGGTTCTGTATGAAGTTTGGGGTTATTTTTTCTAGGTCTCTGAAAAATGCTGTTGGTATTTTGATGGGAATTGTGGTGAATCCGTAAATAACTTTGGGCAGTATGGACATTTTAACAGTATTGATCCTGCCAATCCATGAGTGTGGGAAGTTTTTCCATTTGTTTGTGTCATCTGTGATTTCTTTCTTCAGTGTTTTGTAGTTCTCCTTGTAGAGATTTTTCACTTCCTTGGTTAAGTCTGTTTCTGGGTATTTTATTTTCTTTGCACCTATTATAACTTGTATTGGGTTCTTGATTTAACTCTCAGCTTGGCTGTTATTAGCATATGGAAATGCTACTGATTTGTGTACATTGTGTAACATGAGTCTACTGAATTTATTAGCTCTAGGAGTCTTTTGGTAGAATCTTTAGGAGTTTCTGATATGAGATCAAATTCTTGGCAAACAGGTAGTTTGCCTCTTTCTTTTCTGTTTTTTTCTATTGAGATAAAGTCTCACCTTTTTCACCCTCCATAAAGTACCTTGGTGTCACAGCTCACAGCAACCTCAAACTCTTGGGCTTAAGCGATTCTCTTGCCTCAGCCTCCCAAGTAGCTGGGACTATAGGCACCTACCACAATGCCTGGCTATTTTTTGGTTGCAGTTGTCATTGTTGTTTAGCAGGCCCAGGCTGGGCCCGAACCCCGCTTGCCTCAGTGTATGTGGCTGGCATCCTACTCACTGAGCTATGGGCGCTGAACTGACATCTTCTTTCTTTCTTTCTTTTTTTTTTTTTCAGACAGAGTCTCACTACATCACCCTCTGTAGAGTACTGTGGCATCACAGCTCATAGCAACCTCAAACTCTTGGGTTTAAGCAATTCTTTTGCCTCAGTCTCCCAAGTAGCTTGGGACTACAGCTGCCTGCTACAACGCCCAGCAATTTTTTTGTTGCAGTTGTCATTGTTTAGCTGGCCTGGGCCCGGTTTAAATCTGCCAGCCTGGGTGTATGGGGCTGGTGCCCTACCCACTGAACACAGGTGCTGCCAATGACCTCTTCTTGATTTGGATGCCTTTTATTTCTTTCTCTTGCCTGATTGCTCTGTACTATGTTGAATAGAAGTGGTGACAGCAGGCATCCTTGTCTTGGGGGAAATGCTTTTAGTTTTCTCCTTTTCAGGGTGATGTTGTCTGTGGGTTTATCATATATGGCTTTTAAAATTATAATTATTATTATTGTTGTTATTATTTGAGACAGAATCTTACTCTGTCAGCCTGGCTAGAGTGTAGTGGCATTATCATAGCTCTCACTGCAGCACCAAATTTCTGGGCTCAGGTGATCCTCTTGCCTCAGCCTCTCAAGTAGCCACTATGCCTGGCTAATATTTTCTATTTTTAGTAGAGATGGGATCTTGCTCTTGTCAGGCTGGTCTTGAACTCCTAACCTCAAGTGATCCTTCTGCCTGGGCTTCCCAAAGTGCTAGGATTAAAGGCATGAGCCACTGTGCCCTGCCTTTTTTATTATTTTGAAATATGTTTCTTCTGTGTCTAGTTTGTTGAGGGTTTTTATCAAGAAGGGGTGCTGGATTTTATTGAATGCCTTTTTTCCTTTTATTGAGACGATCGTATGATTTTTATTTTTAATTCTGTTTATGTGATGGATCACATTTTAAGCCATTCTTGCATCCTTGAGAGGAAACCCACCTGATTGTGTTGAAATATCTCTTTTGGTTTTCTAGTATTTTCTTGAGGATTTTTGCATCTGTGTTCATGAAGGATATTGGTCTGTAGTTTCCCTTTTTTGTTGTGTCCTTTCCTGGCTTTGGTATAAGCATGATATATGCTCCATGGAATGAATTAGGGAGAGTTCCCTCCTCCTCAATCTTGGACAGTTTCAATAGGATTGGCACCAGTTTTTCTTGGTATGCGTGGTAGAATTGGGCTATGAATCTGTCTAGTCTTGGGATTTTTGTGGGGGAGTTTTTTTTATTATTATTTCAATCTCGATACTCACTGTTGGTCTGTTCATGGTTTCTGTTCTTCCTGATTCTGACTTGGGAGGTCATATGTTTCTAGGAATTTACCCATTTCTTTTAGATTTTCTAGTTTGTGGGCATAGAGATGTTTATAGTAGTCTCAGATGATCTTTTGTATATCTTTGTTGCCAGTTGTAATGTCTCCTTTTTTCATTTCTGATTGAGCTCATTTGAAACCTTTCCCTTCTTCTTCTTTTTTTTATTTTTTTTTGAGATGGAGTTTCACTTTGTTGCCCTTAGTAGAGTGCCATGGCATCATAGCTCATAGCAACCCCAAACTCTTGG
>NW_003852501.1:2417998-2433327 GCF_000181295.1 Otolemur garnettii
TGGACTAAATTCTCACATCTTACCTATCACTACTACAATCAATAGAAAAATAAGAATATTATCATTTTATTTTTATTTAGAGACAGAGTCTCACTTTATCACCCTTGGTAGAGTGTGATGATGTCACAGCTCACAGCAACCTCCAACTCCTGGGCTCCCAAGTAGCTGGGACTACAGGCGCCTGCCACAATGCCCAGCTATTTTTTTGTTGCAGATTGGCTGGGGGTGGGTTTGAACCCCCCACCCTGTGTATATGGGGCCAGCACCCTACCCACTGAGCCACAGGCGCTGCCCTGGATTTTTATTGTTAAAATGTATAAATTTTATCATTTTAGCTATTTTTAAGTGTGCAATAGACATTAAATATCAGTCACATTATACAGTTATCACCACATTTTATTTCCAGAACTTTTTTTGTCATTCTAGACAGAAACTTTGCCTGAGCCAGAGTGAGACCTCATCTCTAAAAAAAAATAGCCAGGCATTGTGGTGGGCGCCTGTAGTTCCAGCTGCTTGGGAGGCTGAGGCAAGAGAATCACTTGAGCCCAAGAGTTTAAGGTTGCTGTCTAGCAAGGGTGACAAAGTAAGACTCGTGTCTAAAAAATAAAAAAAATTATTGAAACTTGTTTTGTGGTATAATATATGGTATCTTGGAAAATGTTCCATATGGTGATGAGAAGAATATATATTCTGCAGTTTTAGGGTAGAACTTTCTATAAATGTCGGTTAGGTTTATTTGTTCTACAGTCCAGTTTAAGTCTGGTGTTCTTTGTTGATTTTTTGCCTTGATGATCTGTCTAGTGCTAAGACAGTTAATTTCAAGTCTTTGACTAGTAAGTCCCATGTCTAGCTTTCCACAGTGATGGTTTCTGTTTGTTTCTTTTCTTCCCTGTGCATGGGTTGTAGTACTTTTCTGTTTCTTTGTATGTTTTATAGTTTTTGATGAAAACAGAACATTTTAAATACTGCATGTAGTAACTCAGGAAATCAGATTCTCCTACACCAGGAATTCCACTGTTGCTCTTTGAGAGCAAAGACTTTATTCCTTGTCATGTGTGCTCACTGAAGTGGATTCTGTTATTTCCATGGTCAGCCTGTGACATGACATTGAGTTCCTTAAATGCCTGGATTTTTTTTTTTTAGACAGAGCCTCAAGCTGTCGCCTGGGTAGAGTGCCATGGCATCTCAGGTCACAGCAACCTCCAACTCCTGGGCTCAAGCGAGTCTCCTGCCTCAGCCTCCCAAGTAGCTGGGACCACAGGCGCCCCCCACAACGCCTGGCTATTTTTTGGTTGCAGCCGTCATTGTTGTTTGGCGGGCCTGGGCTGGATTCGAACTCGCCACCTTGGGTGTACATGGCTGGTGCCTTAGCCACTTGAGCCACAGGCGCCAAGCCTAAATGCCTGGATTTAATAAGGAAAGAAAATTTAAAAGTTTTGTCTCTTTAAATTCTTTGGGCAATATTCTTTGTCTCTTTAAATTTCCTGGAAAGGGGTTTGAAACAATACCCAGTTGGGGTATTGGATGCTTTCCATCCAATCTGTGCCAGTCCCTCAGTGAATTGTGAGGCAGATCAAACCACCACCTGGAGTTTTAGAGGATAAGATAACCTTTTGCTCACCTGGGGCACCTGCTAGGTGCCCAGGATTGAGGCTGTAGTCC
Source organism: Otolemur garnettii (assembly GCF_000181295.1). Taxonomy (NCBI): domain Eukaryota; kingdom Metazoa; phylum Chordata; class Mammalia; order Primates; family Galagidae; genus Otolemur; species Otolemur garnettii. The sequence continues at coordinate 2,419,661 of NW_003852501.1, forward strand.
TCACAGCTACCTGCCTTAGGACTGTGTCTAGGGGAATTTGCTGCTGTGCAAACACTGACATTCACCTGAATTTCCCAGCTATTTCTTCATCTAGCACTCCCCAAGGTACTGCAAGTCTTTGGTTAGACTCCACAGTTCCCAAGTAGTTGATTCTGACATGTCCTGCCAGGTCAATAGTTTATTTTGGTGGAGGGAATGATTCCTGGAGCTTCCTACTCCACCATCATCCCTGAAATTACTCCCATGTTTCTTTTCTAAAACATGAAAAATTATGAATTCTAAAACATATCGGGCCCAGAAATTCTAGATAAGGGATTATATATCTGTATTAATCCACTTAACAAGAAAATTCAATTATTGTACTATATTCTGAGCTGTGCTTAAAAATCAAATTCTGAAAAGTAGGTATTTTAAAATGGAAATATTTGGGTGGTGCCTGTTGCTCAGTGGGTAGGGCACTGGCCCCATATACGGAGGGTGGCGGGTTCAAACCCGGCCCTGGCCAAACTGCAATAAAAAATAGCCAGGTGTTGTGGTGGGCTACTCGGGAGGCTGAGGCATCACCTAAGTCCAGGATTTGGAGGTTGCTGTGAGCTGTGACGTCATGGCACTCTACCAAGGGTGATAAAGTGAGACTCTGTCTCTAAATAAAAATAAAAATAAAATGGAAATATTCTTATTTTTCTACTGATTGTAGTAGTGATAGGTAAGATGTGAGAATTTAGTCCAAACCCCTTCTTGCACCCCAGGTAACTTTTTTTTTTTGGCCAGGGATGGGTTTGAACCTGCCACCTTGGGCATATGGGGTTGGTGCCTTACCCTTTTGAGCCACAGGCACTGCCTGCACCCCAGGTAACTTTTTAAATGTCTATACTTTATTAATTTAAAATATATATTTTTTCAATAAACAAATAGGACTTAAACTGAATAGCTTCTGTATAGCTAAGGAGACAACCACCAAAGCAAATTGACAACCATCAGAATGGGAAAAGATACTTACATGTTATGAATTGGACAAAAGCATGATAACTAGAATCTACAGAGAATTCAAATTAAACAACAACAAAAAAGCCAACAATCCCTTATATCAATGGGCAAGTGAGAGGAATAGAACCTTGTCTAAAAAAGACAGACACTGGCTAACAAGCATATGAAAAAATACTCATTGTCCCTAATTATCAAAGAAATTCAAATTAAAACTATCCTGACATATCACCTGACCTTAGTGAGAATGGCCCACATCACAAAGACTCAAAGCTGCAGATGCTGGTGTGGTTGTGGAGAGAAGAGAATACTTTTACACTGTTGGTGGGACTTGCTCAAGATAGTAATACAACCCTTTTGAAAGGAAGTATGGAGAATCCTCAAAGAACTCAAACCAGACCTCCCACTTGATCATTCATTCCCATTATTGGGCATCTACCCAGAAGAAAAAAATCATTTTATCACAAGGATGTTTGCATTAGATTGTGTACCGAAGCTCAATTTACAATTGCCAAATTGTAGAACAACCTAAATGTACACCAGTCTCGGAATGGATTAACAAGCTGTGGTATATGTATACCATGGAATACTATACAGCCACTAAAAAGGATGGCAACTTTACATCCTTTGTATTAATTTGGATGGAGTTGAAATATATTCTTCTTAGTAAAGCATCACAAGAATGGAGAAGCAAGAATCCAGTATACTCAATTCTGATAAAGAGGACATATGCTAGTACATGGTGGGGGAAGGAGGGTATGAGGGATGGGAAAGAGAGAAGGGGGGGATGTGGGGCCATGGGGTAGTGACACACCTCTTGGGGGTGGGACACTATTAATAGAGGGACTTTACCCAGCAAATGCAAGCAGTGTAACCTGGCTCATTGTACCCGTGATGATTCCCCAAGAATTAAAAAAAAAAAGAAAAAATGGCAAACAAACAAAAAATACATATTTTTTCATTTAAAGAACACTTAAATCATTAATGTCTAATTTTTATTTTTTTTAGCATTTTCACTAAGACAGGATCTGCTCTAAGCAAAATGCAGTCCTTAAATTTAGGTATTGTGTTTTTTTTTTTTTTTTTTTTTTTAAGAGATAGAGTCTTACTTTGTCACCCTCGGTAGAGTGCTGTGGCATCACAGCTCACAGCAACCTCCACCTCTTGAGCTTAGGTGATTCTCTTGCCTCAGCTTCCCAAGTAGCTGGCACCACCAGCACCTGCCACACTGCCCGGCTATTTTTCTGTTGCTGTTTGGCTGGGGCCGGGTTTGAACCCGTCACCCTTAGTATATGAGGCTGGCGCTCTACTCATTGAGCCACAGGCGCCACCCTAATGTGTTCTTTCTTAATACAGTTGAGGAAACTGAAACTCTGTGAAGTTAAGAAAGTTTTTTAAGTTTACCTCCTTAGTAGGTGACACAGAACCACCAGTGTGGCTCCAAGCCCTGGGCTTTATTATAGTCATTGTTCTTTCATATGACTTATTTTAACCACATAATAGACATCTTACCCTCTTAGCACATCCTAATCTTCTATAGCCTTGAAATGACTATGTTGTATGAACACTACTGTAATCTGTTGATAGAGGTTTAGCTTGTTATGGTTTTTACTACTATAAAATTATTCTTTAGGAAATATACATATTTTATGTTTTTATTTTTATTTAATTTTTTGAGATAGAGTCTCACTCTGTGCCCCAGGATAGAGTCCCGTGGTATCAACCTATCTCATAGCAACTCAAACTCCTGGGCTCTAGAGATCTTCCTGTCTTACCTTCCCGTGTACCTGGGACTACAGGCACCTGGCACAACACCCAGCTAATTTTTCAGTTTTCATAGAGATGGGGTCTCACTCTTGAGTTCAAGTAATCCACCCATCTCAGCCTCAGAGAGTGCTAGAATTACAGGTGTGAGCCACTGTGTGGGGCTGAGGCTACCTTTAAAAATAAATACTACTTTCTTTTTTTTTTCCCCCCCACTGTACGACCCACTTCAGTGCCAACAGCCTATAGGTAGAGGCCAGGCAATGGTTCAGGGCCAGTTTGCTCTGGCATGGGGCACTATGAATACTACTTTCTAAGGATGAATTTCTGAGTCATTTATTTATCCACTTCCCCATCTCCAGAGTGGAGCTTTAGTGGTCATTCAAATCTTGCTAAGCTGATAATTATGACATTTTCACTTCCTAAAATTTTTATTTCTTTAATATTGATAAAATTGAGCGTGCTTTTGTATTTAGGTGTTATCATGTTTATTTTGTAAATTTCCTTCTGACCTCTGCTCATTTTTCTAGTTCTGTCTTACTGACTGTAGGAGTTTTATATAGATTTATTTAAGGATAGTAAACTTTGCCAAATGTGCTGCAAGTGTTCCTCCTTCAATCTGTGCTTTTAAATATATGATTGTGTGTACATTATACAAGTTTTTAATGTTGTTCAGATAGGAGTATCTTTAATATTTTCTATCTGCTCTCCTTCCTGTGTACTTACCCATTTTTGAGGCTTTACATATCATCAGGGCACCATTATGTCCTAAAAGCAAACCTAGCTCATACCTCATATCCTGCTTCCTAGTCAGTCTTTCTGTGTGGAGAGCTGTTAAGTGTTTAAATTGATCACTTACAAAAATTAGCTCCTTGATACTCCTTCCTGTACTTGCTCTTCTCTAGTCTTCCCTGTCTCAGCACCCGATGAGTCTGTTCTTGTGTTTGCTCAGGCCAAAAGTCTTGGAATTGTCTTTAAATCTTTTCTGGCTCTCTTATTCCGCGTCTAACTTGTCCTCTGCACTGTCCCCAGAGCTGTACTTGGCTTGGTGGCTGTCAGCTTTCCCTGGTGATGGAAATGGCTTCCTTGCTGGTCTTTCTTTTTATTATTATTATTTTTGGAGACAGAGTCTTACTTTGTCACCCTTGGTAGAGTGCAGTGGTGTCACAGCTTACAGCAACCTCAAACTCTTGGGCTCAAGTGATTCTCTGGTCTCAGCCTCCCAAGTAGGTGGTACTATAGGAACCTGCTACAACGCCTGACTATTTTTAGAGATTGGATCTCGCACTGGCTCAGACTGGTTTCAAACCTGTGAACTCAGGCCTCGTCCTCCTAGAGGCCACCAAGTCTAGCCTCTTGCTGGTCTTCCTGCTGCCCCACATTTCCCTGTGCTCTTCACGTGCACCCAAAGCCCACTGGCGTCAGACACTTCCTCTGATCAGTTTTCTCTCAAAGCAGATCCAGCATGCTCACAGTGGTCTATAAGCCCCTAATTTATCTGATCTTCTTTTTTGATATGTATTTTTCTTTTTTGATATTTTTGACTAGTATCCATCCTTTGCTCATTCTGCTTTAGCTGCACTGACCCCATGGCTGTTCTTTGTGTGCCTCAGCTCCACTTACGCCACAGGGCCCTAGCACATGGCACTCCTGCACGTGCTGATCTTAGACATTCCCATGGCTTCCTTTTTCATTTCCTCCAGGTTTACTTCCTGTGTTATCTCAGCAAGTTGACCCCTCCAAAATGTGAACCTCCCACCCTCATATTTCCTAATCTCCATCATAGCTTAATTTTTCTCCTTAATACTTCTAGTACTCCATCTGTTTTACTTATTAATCTTGTTTATTATTGTCTATCTCTCCTATTTGAATGTAAGAAGCTTCATGGGAATAATAATTATTTTTTTTCACTGTGATTTTTTTACTACCTTGTAGAGCAGCTGATTCATAGGAGGTGCTCGGTGAATATGTGGTTGGATGAATGCTTTGGTGAATGGACTGGCTGGCATTTTAGGCCTATAGATTGAAGATATAGGTAGCAGTTCTTCCTAGACTGTCACCAGGTTCTGCTTTGGTACCATATGTAGATTATTGTATTGAGAGGGACCACTTAGATGGTAACATGGTTTGGTCATTTTAGGAAAGAAATTGCAGACTTTGAACAACAGAAAGCAAAAGAATTGGCTCGAATAGAAGAGTTTAAAAAGGAGGAAACAAGAAAGCTACAAAAGGAACGCAAAGTTTTTGAGAAGTATACTACAGCTGTGCGATCTTTTCCTGATAAAAAGGAACGTGAAGAAATACAGGTATGCCAGTGCTTTATATTATACTCATACAAGTTAGTAAAAATGACAGCTTTGTACTCTCATTAGAATTATTTCATGTGTGAAAGAGAAATAACATCAACCTATTATTCATTCATTCAGCAAATAAACTGAGAAGAGATACCGCTTGGGGAACATCTTTTATAGCCTGACTTTTTTTGCTTTTTTGAGACAAGAGTCTATGTCGCTCTTGGTAGACAGTCATGGTGTCACAGCTCATGGCAACCTCAAACTCTTGAGCTTAAGCAGTTCTCTTGCCTCAGCCTCCCTAGTAGCTGGGACTATAGATGCCCACCACAATGCCTGGCTATTTTTTTGTTGCAGTTGTCATTGTTGTTTAGCTGGCCTGGGCGGGTTCGAACCCGACAGCCTGGGTGTATATGGCTGGTGCCATAACCACTGTGCTACAGGTGCCAAGACAACAAGAGTCCCTCGGTAGAGTGCTGTGATGTCCACAGCAACCTCAAACTCTTGGGCTCAAGCGATTCTCTTGCCTCAGCCTCCCAGAGTGCTGGGATTACAGGCGTGAGCCCCTGTGGCCAGCCTAGTTGTAGTATTTAAAGGAAATAAATAAATAAATAAGCAAAGAGAGAGTATCTCACTCTGTTGCCCAGATCAGAGTGTGAGGGCATGATCACAGCACACTGTAGCCACAAAGGCCTGATTCTCCTGCCTTAGCCTATTGAGGACCTGGGATTAGAGGTGCACACCACCACACCTGGCTAATTTAAACATTGCTTTAAGATATGGGTCTCACTGTGTTGCCTAGGCTGGTCTCAAGCAATCCTGCCTTAACTTCCAGGGATTTACGGGCGTGAGCCACAATGCCCAGCTTTATCTGACTTTTAAATAGTAAAGCATATTAGTTCTTTTCTTACTAACAAAGGCTTTCCCAAAAACCTATGGTAATGACTTAGAGGAATTAAAAAGCCAGGAGTTGGAGATCTACCAGTGTAAGATTGTTAATCTTTTTGATCCACTACATACCAAATATTGTTAATTCTATTCATATATAATAATTTAAGACCCATATACTAATTAGGTGTTTAGTTCTAAAGCTTATAAATTGATAGGCCAAGTCATGAGTCATGTTGATTTTAGGGTTAGAAATGGACTTGATCAGAGGGATGTAGCAGTTAAAAAGAACTAATACATTTCTTTCTTTCTTCCTTTCCTTTCCTTTCCCTTTCCTTCCTTCTTTCTTTCTTTTGACAGAGTCTCAAGCTGTCGCCCTGGGTAGAGTGCTATGGTGTCACAGCTCACAGGAACTTCCAACTCTTGGGCTTAAGCGATTCTCTTGCCTCAGCCTCCCAAGTAGCTGGGACTACAGGCGCCCGCCACAATGCCCGTATATTTTTTGGTTGCAGCCTGGCTTTTTTTGGCTGCAGCTGTTATTGTTGTTTGGCGGGCCCAGGCTGGATTCGAACCCGCCAGCTCTGGTGTATGTGGTTGGTGCCTTAGCCGCTTGAGCTACAGAGGCCGAGCCAAGAACTAATACATTTCTTACTAAAACTGTGAACCTTTAAAAAAAATAGATGAATATATTTATGACATTGGCATATGCAAAGATTTCTAAGAGAAGACACAAAGAACTCACTATGAAAGAAAAAATTGGATCTATTTGAATTTATCAAAAGAAAACTTCAAAGTGCCTATCCATTGCTTCTAGCATAAAAATGCACATGTACCTCCTATTTTCCATATTTTAATTATTAGCATTTTAAAATTCCCTCTTTTGTTTTATTCCTTTGTCAAGATGTAGCTGTCCTTGGCCAATCTCCCTTGCACACTTATGGCTTAAGCTACCACATATCATGGTGCTTAGTCAAAGTCTTTAATTCTATTTATTTTTGTGAGGAGAAACATTTATTATGTTTTGGTTAATGTGTGGTTTATTAAATCTGTTAGACTTTGACAGTGTTAAAAATTTTATTTCAAAGATGATAATAAATTCATTCTCATTCAAATGGTACAAAAAGATGTATAGTGAAAATCTTTCCCCCCTTACCCTGGCCACCAAATTGAGCTCTTTAAAAAAATATATTTTTTGTATTGTAGGAAATTCCAAAAGTATATGAAAGTAGAAAGAATAATATAATGAATTGTCATACTTCATCAATGATCATTTTCTTTTTTTTTTTTTAAACTTATTCAAATTAACATGAGGGTACAATATTTAGGTTACATTGTTCTCACTTCCAGGGTAAAGTCCCATTTGTAGAAGAGCCTCTTACCCAGAGGGCGTGTTATACACCCTCACAATGTGCACATTAGGTGAGATCCTGCCTCATTTCCTCCCTTCTTCTGTCATATGTCCTCCCCCCTCCTGCTTCCTTCTCCCCCTGACCCCGATCTGGACTATAATAGTGTTTAATTGTTCTTAGGAACATATAATTGTTCGTATATTCATTTCACATTAGTATGGAGTACATTGGTTATTTATCTTTCCATTCTTGCTTTACTAAGAAGAATGTATTTCAACTCCATCCAGGTGAATGTAAGAGATGTAAAATCTCCATCTTTTTTAATGACTGCATAATATTCCATGATGTAAATATACTGCAGTTTGTTGATCCATTCGTGGGTTGATGGGCACTTACGTTGCTTCCACGACTTGGCTCTTATGAATTGAGCTGCAAGAAATATTCGAGTACAAATGTCTTTGTGGTAAAATGATTTTTGTTCTTCTGGGTAGATAACTAGTAATGGGATTGCAGGGTCAAAAGGAAGGTCTACATTTAGATCTTTGAGGATTCCCCCATATGTCTCTTCAAAAGGGCTATATTAGTTTGCAGTCCTTCCCTTCTCTCCAATTCCATGCCAGTATCTGGTTCTTTGTGACTTTGTGATGTGGGCTAATCTTGCTGGGGTTAGGTGATATCTTAGAGCAGTTTTGATTTGCATTTCTCTCATGATCAAAGATGATGAGCATTTTTTCATGTGTTTGTTGACCATTAGTCTGTCATCCTCAGAGAAGTTTCTGTTCAAATCTCTTGCCCACTTATAGAGAGGGTTGTTTGTACTTTTCTTATTGTTTGAGTTGTCTGTAGATTCTAGTTATCAGGCCTTTGTCAGATTCATAACGTGCAAAAATCTTCTCCCATTCTGAAGGCTGTCTGTTTGCTTTGTTTGTGGTACTCTAAGCTGTGCAAAGGCTTTTTAGCTTGATCAAGTCCCAGTTATATATTTTTGGTGTTGCTGCGATTGCTAGGGGGGTTTTCCTCATAAAGTTTTTTCCCAGGCAAATATCTTTGAGTGTTTTTCCCACACTCTCTTCTAGAATTTTTATTGTTTCATGTCTTAAATTTAAATCTTTTATCCAACAAGAATCAATTTTTGTCAATGGTGAGAGGTGCGGGTCCAGTTTCAGTCTTCTGCATGTGGACGAGTTCTCTCAGCACCATTTCTTAAATAAGGATTCTTTTCCCCAGTGCATGTTTTTGTTAGGCTTATCAAAGATTAAATGATGATATGTGACTGGGTTCGTCTTTAGATTCTCTATCCTATTCCATAGATCTGTGAGGCCTCCAGAATTGTTTTTATTTCTAAGAATTATATTTGCTATTTGGGTTTTTTTCTGGTTCCATATGAATCAATGTACTATTTTTTCAAGATCTTTAAAGTATGACATTGGGACTTTGATGGGGATTACATTAAATCTATAGGTTGCTTTGGGTAGTATGGACATTTTAATGATGTTGATTCTTCCCAGCCATGAGCATGGTATGTTCTTCCATTTGTTGACATCTGCTATTTCCTTTTTCAAAGTTTCATAGTTCTTTGTAGAGATCTTTCACTTTTGTTAGGTATATTCCCAGGTATTTCATCTTCTTTGATGCTATTGTAAAAGAAATAGTCTTTGATTTTGTCCTCGGCTTGGCAATTGTTGACATACACGCTACTGATTTGTGGGTATTGATTTTGTAACGTGAGATTCTGCTGTATTCCTTGATCACTTCTAAGAGGTTTGTAGTTGAGTCCCTGGGGTTTTCCAGGTATAAGATCATGTCATGTGCAAAGAGGGAGAGTGTGACCTCTTCTGCCCCCATTTGGATTCCTTTGATCTCCTTCTCTTGCCTGATTGTGATGGCTAGGACTTCCAACACTGTGTTAAATAGCAGTGAGACAGTGGGCATCCTTGTCTGCCCTTCAGATTTGAGCAGGCATGCTTTCAGTTTACTCTATATAATATGATATTGGCTGTGGGTTTGCTATAGATAGCCTTATCAGCTTAAGGAATGGGTCCTTCTAAGCCTGTTTTCTTGAGTGTTTTTCTCATGAAAGGATGCTGGATATTGTCAGAAGCCTTTTTTGCATCAATTAAAAGAATCATGTGGTCTTTGTTTTTAATTCTATGTATGTAGTATTTTATATTTATAGATTTGTGTATGTTAAACCAACCCTATGTCTCCGAGATAAAACCCACTTGATCATGGTGTATAACCTTATTAATGTGTCGTTGTATTCTGTTTGCTAATATCTTGTTGAGTATTTTTGCATTGATATTCATTAATGATATTGGTGTATAGTTTTCTTTTTTTGTTGGGTCCTTTCCTGGTTTGGGGATCAGGGTGATACTTGCTTCATAGAATGCATTGGGGAGGATTCCTTCTTTATCTATATTTTAGAAGTTTATGCAGTAGAGGAACTAGTTCCTCTTTGAAGATTTGATAGAATTCTGGTGTGAAACCATCTGGTCCAAGGATTTTTTTTGGGAGGGGGTAGATTTTGTATAATTGATGGTATTTCAGTACTTGATATTGGTCTATTCAAGATTTCTAAATCTTTCTGGCTGAGTTTTGGAAGGAATTGTGCTTCCAGATATCAGTCCATCTCCTCTACATTTTCATATTTCTGCAAATAGAGTTTTTTTTTGTAGTAATTGTTGAGAATCTTTTGTAATTCTGTGGCATCTGTTGTTATTTCCCCTTTATCATTTTTGATTGTAGTTATTAGAGATCTTGTTTTTCTGTTTCTGGTTAGTCTAGCCAAGGGTTTATCAATTTTATTAACTTTTTCAAAGAACCAAGTTTTTGTTTCATTGATCTTCTGAATAATTCTTTTATTTTTTATTTCATTTAGTTCTGCTCTAATTTTGGTTATTTCTTTTCTTCTGCCAGGTTTGGGATTAGATTCTTCTTCCTTTTCCAGTTGCTTGAGATGACCCATTAGGTTGCTGACTTGCTCTCTTTCTGTTTTCTTGATGAAGGCATCTAATGCTATACATTTCCCTCTAAGGACTGCCTTTGCAGTATCCCACAAGTTTTGATAGTTTGTGTCTTCATTACCATTTCGTTCCAGAAATCTAATGCTCTCCTTCTTGATTTTGTCTGTGACCCAGCTGTCATTCAGCATAAGGTATTTAGTTTCCATGATTTTATTTTAGTATGAAGATTTTTGTTGTTGTTGAGTTCAACTTTTATTCCATGATGGTCTGAGAAGATACAGGGGATAATTTCTATTCTTTTTAACTTGTTGAGGTTAGCCCTGTGACCTAAGGTACAATCAATTTTGGAAAATGATTCGTGGGCTGATGAAAAGAATGTGTATTTGGTTCTGTTAGGATAAAGTGTTGTGGCTGGTATCTGTAGCACAGTGGTTATGGCGCCAGCCACATACACTGAGGGTGGAGGGTTCGAACCTGGCCCAGGCCAGCTAAACAACAGTGACAACTGCAACAAAAAATAGCCAGGCATTGTGGCAGGCACCTGTAGTCCTAGCTACTTGGGAGACTAAGGCAAGATAATTGCTTAAGCCCAAGAGTTGGAGTTTGCTGTGGGCTGTGATGCCATGACACTCTACCAAGGGTGACATATTAAGACTCTGTCTCAAAAAAAAAAAAAAAAAACAAAAGTATTCTATAAATGTCTTTTAAGTCTATTTGTTTTAGTGTCTTGTTTAAGTCCATTATCTCTTTGTTTAGTTACTGCTTGGAAGATCTGTCCAGTACTGCAATGGGGTGTTAAAATCTTCAACTATTACAGTGTGGGAAGATATTATATTGTTCAGATCAGTTAGGGTTTGTTTTATACATCAAGGAGCATTCAGAAAGGGTGCACAGATGTTAACTATTGAAATCTCTTCTACTTATTTGTTTCCCTTGACCAGTATGAAGTGTCCATCTTTGTCTTTCATTATTTTTGTTGGTTTGAATCCTATTGTATCTGCATACAAGATTGCAACCTCAGCTTTTTTCTGCTTTCCATTTGCCGGGAATACCATTGCCCTTCACCCTGGTCTTGTTCTATCTTTTGAGGTAAGGTGAGTTTCTTACAGGCAAGAAGTTGGGAAGGCTTGAGATTTTGTATCCAGTCTGGCAGCCTATGCCTCTTTAAAGGAGCATTCAAACCGTTCACATTAATTGAGAGAATTGATAGATTGGGTCATCTTGTTTTTCAGAGGTCCAGAGCTTAATTTTATGCCTCTCACCATTGTGGAAGCTAGGCTTTGTTCTTTAATTTCTGGGTAAGTTTATTTTGATGGTGTACCCTTCTATTGATCGTTATGAAGAATGGGTCTAAGTGTTTCCTGTAGAGCTGATGAGGTCATGGCAGATTTCCTCAGCATGTGGATATCAGTGAAGTATTTGATTTTTCCCTCACAAATGAAACTCAGTTTAGCAGGGTATAGGATCCTGGGCCAGAAATTGTTCTAAGAAGGTTGAAGGTAGATGACCATACTTTTCTGGTTTGGAAAATTTCGGCTGAAAGATCTGCCGTCATCCTTATAATTTTTCCCTTTGTAAGGAATACTTTTCTTATGCCTGGCTGCTTATAGAAGTTTTTCCTTCATATTAACTTTGGCAAAATTAATTACAATGTGTCTAAGAGATGCTTTTTTTTGGATAGAGTTGTGCTGGGGTTCTGAAACCATCTACTATCTGAATTTCTGTGTCTTTTGCAATACTTGGGAACTTCTCCTCCCTAATGTCTTGGAGCAGAGAATTTGTGCCTTTGTGACCATCCTCTTCTCCTTCAGGAATCCCTGTAATTTGCATGTTTGATTTCTTGGAATGATCCTATAACTCAGGGAATGTTCTGTTCTTTTTCTCCATTTTCCTACCTTTTTGAATGCTTGGGATAGTTCAAATGTCTTGTCTTCTTTATCTGAGATTCTTTCTTTGCACTTTTCAACTCTATTTCTGAGGGACTCTACTGTATTTTGGAGCTCCTCAAATACCTTTTCAATTCCTTCAGCACTGCTGTATCTTTCTTCTTTATGTCTATATTGTTGGTGACTTTGTCTTTGAATTCATTAATTTCTTGAGATATCTTCTGAACTGTTTTCTGGTTCTCTGTTTCCATCTTTTCCTCCAGTCCTATTATCTTACTTGCCATCCATATTCTACATTCTATTTCTGACATTTCAGCAGTTTCTCTGTGGATAGGGTTCTCTATTGTATTTTCTTTGACTTCCCTAGGAGGTGTTGGGGACGTCAACATTTTTCATGTTGCCAGAGTTCTTCAGCTGATTACTCCTCATGAGTATTTTCAGTTTCTTCCTTTTTTTCTCTTTTTTAATATATATGTATTTTTGAGACAGTCTCACTATGTTGCCCTGGGTAGAGTGCCATGGTGTCATAGCTCACAGCAACCTAAAACTCTTGGGCTTAAGCGATTCTCTTGCCTCAGCCTCTCGAGTAGCTGGGACTACAGGTGCCCACCACAATGCCTGGCTATTCTTTTGTTGTGGTTGTTTAGCTGGCCTGAGCCTGTTCGAACTCACCACCCTCTGTGTATGTGGCTGGCGCCGTAACCACTGTGTTATGGGTGCTGAGCCTCTTTTTTAATATGTTAATTATACTTTTTTAGTTGAACTGATAGGTTGTTCCTGGTGAGTCCACTGCTCGCCATTGCAGTGCCACAGCTGCACTGTTGTTTTCCTTCCACTTTCTTGTTTTGCCACTTGGTTCAGCCTGAGTGATGTGTACCTCACAGAGTCCTCTCAGTGCAGAGCTCCTCTTACTTGGATTCCATCCACTTCGGTCCAACATCTCTCCTTTTGGGCTGAGCCTCTCACAAAAGCTGCTTCTTGTGAGCCATCTTCCCACAATTCCCGTTTTCTATTTCTAATTTCATATCTTTCTCTACTCATTTTCTTGTGTTTGTTTTTTAATCTGGAATATTTTATTTTCGTTTTGAGACAGAGTCTCACTCGTCACCCAGGCTACAGTGCCATGGCCATCATAGTTCATAGCATCCTCAGAACTACTAGATGTAAGTGATCCTTGGCTTGGCGTCCTGAGTAGCTGGGAGTAAAGGCATCTGCTACCACAACCGGCTAGTTTTTCTATTTTTAGTAGAGACAGGGTCTCACTCTTGTTTAGGGTGGTCTTGAACTCCTGAGGGAAAGCAGTTCACCCTCCTTGGCCTCCCACAGTGCTAGGATTACAGGTGTGAGCCACCAGGCCCTGCCTATTTTATTTTTTTTCTAATCCACGTCTCTTGTGGCAACCAGCATTATCAATTTTATATCTTTCGAGAGAAATTTTTCTTTTTCGAGACAGAGCCTCAAGCTATCCCCCTGGGTAGAGTGCTCTGGCATCACAGCTCATAGCAACCTCCAACTCCTGGGCTCAAGCGAGTCTCCTGCCTC
>NW_003852501.1:2433486-2436758 GCF_000181295.1 Otolemur garnettii
GCCTTAGCCGCTTGAGCCACAGGCGCCGAGCCTTGAGAGAAATTTTTCACAAGCACATTTATATATTCATGTTTTCTTTACCATTAATGGTAGTATACTGAAGTCATTATGTGTCTTAAGAGAGAGAATGTCTGTATTGTTTATTATTGCATAGAACTTGAATTAATATTGCCTATTAATGTGCTATAATTTATGGTAAGCATTTATGTCATTTCTGTTGTTTTTCACTTTAAAAGAAGTTCTGTGCTGATTAACCTTGCGTATATATCATTTCTCATAATCATTCTCCTAATTCATTCAATATATGGTTGCTGAGTACCTATTATGTAGCAGGTACGTACTGGGAATACAGATTAATTCCTGTCCTCATGTTACTTACATACTGGAGTATGTAAGTGGAGTATATCTGTAGGACCAATAACTAGAAGTGAAATTTCTAGGTTAAAGAGTATGTATGTTGATAAATATTGCCAGATTACCCTTCCATAAATATCATGCCAATTTTTAATTTCACTAGCAATTCTTAGAGATTTATTTGCTCTTTGCCTGTTAGGTAAAATATTAAAAATTGATATTAAACTTAATTGAATTTCCTTTAAACAATCTGAATTATAGTTACAAATTTAGTATGGCTTTTTTTGGTGAACAAATTGGTTGGACAGTAGTTAAAACATAATCAAATTTAGGGTGGCACCGGAAGCTCAGAGGTTAGGATTCTGGTCAAATACATCCAGGCTGGGGGGTTCGAGCCTGGGCTGGGCCTGCTAAACAGCAATGACAACTGCAACAACAACAACAAAATAGCCAGGCATTGTGGTGGGCACCTGTAGTCCCAGCTACTTGGGAGGCAAGAGAATTGCTTAAACCCAAGAGTTTGAGGTTGCTGTGAGCTGTGACTCTACCGAGGATGACATAGTGAGACTCTGTCTCAAAAAAAAAAAAAAAAAAAAACCAACCATAATCAAATTCAGTTATTTGAAAACTCTTCACTAAATTACTATAGCCAATTTAAAAATAGCTGCATCAATAGTCCCGAACCTTTTTGGCACCAGGGACCAACTGTCGTGGAAGACAGTTTAGCCACAGACCTTGGGAAGAGGCTCAGGTGTTGAGGGGACAGGAGGAAGGAGCTCAGGCAGTGATATTGTGCAGCCTGGTTCTTAACAGACCACAGACCCACACTGGCCCTTAGTCTAGGGGTTAGGGACTGCAGACCTATGATGAGTTTGTCATTTCATTTTTTCTTATTTCTAGATCTCCTAGGGTTAGAGAGATACTTATTTTGATACCTTGCTTTGTTAGGAAACACTTAGGCTCAGGCAATTCTCTTGCGTCAGCCTCCCGAGTAGCTGGGACTATAGGGGTTCCTCCACAACATCTGGCTAATTTTTCTATTTTTAGTAGAAATAGGTTCTCACTCTCAGGTTGGTCTTGAACTCTTGAGCTTAAGCATTTAACCTACCTTGGCCTCCCAAAGTGCTAGAATTACAGATGTGGGCCACTTTGCCCGGCCATGTTATGAAACTTATACCAGCCCTAAAGGGAAACAAGCTTATCAGATTGTTTTCTTCTTCTTCTTCCTCTCTTTCTCATAGCTCAGGACCTCATTCTTCCAAGGCAATTTAAACCAGAGCAGATGAGCTTTCTTTTTGTAGTTTTCTTTTACTTTGTTGGTGAGTAAGACGTGGGTTTTACTTTCTTGCCACCTGGTACGTTTCTCTCACAGAATGTGTCTGTCCTCTGATTGTCTCAGGCTGTCCAGGCTGGTAACTGTTAGTCCTACGTGGCTATTTAAATTTAAATCAATTAAATATAAATGAATTAGAATTTCAGTTTCTTACTCACATTAGCCACATTTCTTGGACTTAATAGCCATGTGTGGCTTGTGGCTACCCCAGTGGACAGTGCAGGACTGGGCATGACAGTGCTGCAGGAAGCTCTGGGCTGAACTCACCCAGAGGCCGCATCAGAGACAGGGGTTTGTGGTGAGGCTGTTTTCCTCTTTAGGACCTGAGACTGTTGTGTAATTTTGGAACTCATTCTTGAACTTTCTACTTTGTTAGTTTATATGACTTACTTTGTTTTAAATATTGGACCCTTTCATACTTGGTTGTTGGGTGTGACTATGGGTATTTATTTCTGGTTTTGGTGCTATTGTTTTTCTTACTCTGTTTGGCTTATTCATAGTTCCCTGTATTTATATACCTTTCTTTGTACTTCTGTGCAGAAATATACTTTAAAGACAGATACATACATAATAGAAAACACATTTATTGATCCTCTTCTATTTATTAAGTAACCAAAAAATTAAAGAGGTGGTATATTTAACTTTTTGTAATATAGATATTTTTAAAAGTATTAATTTGGGGGCATTTCAATAATTTACTCATTAAATTTATTGAGAACTTTTTATGTGCTAGACACTTCTAATCACTAGTGAATTGGTGATCTGCCTCTGTGGTGGTCACCATGCGTCCCAGGAGACCTGGGGTTATAGGTTTTGTTGCCTGGCTGCCCCGTTTCAGTCTCTTCTGCTTCTTTCTGCCTTTGAACTTAGTAGCCAGAGGAGGTTCATTCTGTTGTGCTGAGCACCTTTCTTCCTCCGGCTTAAGTTAGGATTGACAAGCTGAGGACCCCAGGCTTGCACCCGTAGACTGGTCTGATCTGACTAGTGCTGGACACTGTAGGATGTCTATAAGTGACCCTATGACTGCTCCTTCATCCTCTTTTTGCTTGGGCCAGAGGCCTAGAATCATTCTCAAGCCATCTCTTCTCTCATATTCCAGGCTGTTCTATTAGAAAATCAACCAGACTGCATTTGCCACCTCTGAGTTAATGACTTGCCAGATGCCTGGCTTCTGCTCTTGCCCTGTTACTATGGCTAAATTCAAGTAAGGCAGGCCACTTGCCTGCTGTGCTTAAGTCCTGGGATGGCTCCATTCTTTTTTTTCTTCCGATGAGAGGCTCTGGGTTCCTTTGCCAGTCCTCCTGTTATTCACCAGTCCCGTGTGCTGACCCCATGTTGTGCTGGTGCTCTGGGCATGCTCTTCCTGCAGGTCTGAGTTCAGGGAGAACTAACCTGTGTCCTGCCAGTTGTTGCTGCCCTTCATACTGCTCCCTCTGCAGCTGGCCCACTGCCTCATCTGCTCCTTCTGCCACCTCTCACTTGCCCTCCTAGAGGGGAACCCAAGGACCTGTAATGTGTCTGATAGTAGATATTTTATAAGCATTATTTGCTGTTGAATTCTTTTTTCTTTTTCTTTTTTTTTTTT
>NW_003852501.1:2436939-2443134 GCF_000181295.1 Otolemur garnettii
AAGCTGTCACTCTGGGTAGAGTGCCATGAGATCACAGCTCACAGCAATCTCCAACTCCTGGGCTCAAGCAAGTCTCCTGCCTCCACCTCCCAAGTAGCTAGGATGCCTGCCACAACGCCTGGCTATTTTTTGGTTGCAGCTGTCATTGTTTGGTGAGCCTGGGCTGGATTCGAACCCGCCAGCTCAGGTGTACGTGGCTGGCGCCACAGCTGCTTGAGCCACAGGCGCTGCCCCTGCTGTTGAATTCTTAACCCATTTAGACTTGTATGTTACAATTGTAGTATTTTCATAATAAAAATGCTTACTAGAAATTTCTCATTTATTGGTTATAATCCACAATTATGTAAATGGAGAAGCTGATGTTCGGAGAGGTTCTTGACCTATTTTAAGCTTAGGCTGTGAGGTGGCCTGGGGCAGGCATGGGGTCAGGGCCACCTCCACTGCCCAGGATCTCCCACTGAGTGGGTTCTAGGTACTGGATTTCAGGGCTTCCTGGTACCTGTCTGTGCTCCTTTCCTCAGCTTTTGGTCAATCCTTATCACTTGCACCTACACATGATCTCACGTTGCTTCCAGATACTTCCAACAGTTTCTTCACATATTTAGTCCATCTAAAACAACTCATTTTCTTTTTTATTGAGTCAGAGCTCACAGCAACCTCAAACACTTGGGCTTGAGTAGTCCTCTTGCCTCACCCTCCCCAGTATCTGGGACTACAGGCATGTGCCACGTGCCACCATGTCTTGGTAATTTTTTTATTTTTAGTAAAGATAATGTCTCACTCTTGCTCAGGCTGGTCTCAAACTCCTGAGTGTAGGCGATCCACCTGCCTTGGCCTCTCAGAGTATTAGGATTATAGGTGTGAACCATTGTACCAGCCAGAACTCATTTCTTTTATTTATTTATTTATTTTATTTATTTTTGTGAGACAGAGTCTCACTATGTCACTCTCAGTAAAGTGCTGTGGTGTCACAGCTCACAGCAACCTCAAACTCTTGGGCTTAAGTGATTTTCTTAGCCTCCCAAATAGCTGGGACTACAGGTGCCCCCCACAACGCCCAGCTATTTTTTCTTGTTATTGTAGTTGTCATTGCTGTCTGACTGGCCCGGGCCAGGTTCAAACCTGCCAGCCCTGGTGCATGTGGCTAGTGCCGTAACCACACTGTGCTACAGGAGCTGAGCCCAACTCATTTTCTTAAAACCTGTTTCTTCTTACAAATCTCAGAGACAGTCAGTTTTAGGGCATGTAGTATTAACTTTGGAATGTTTTATTCTTCTCTTTATCTTAACTTATCCTTCAGTTCATTCATTCCTTTATCAGATCTCTCATTTATCTCCTCCCATCTTTTTCAGTTAATATCTTAGGTTAGTTAGTTCTTTATTACCTCATGGCAGTGCTATTGCAGTCAGCTTCTGTAGGGGGTCATCACCTCTTTGTCCTGCCTTCTGGGATTAATTTTGTTGCTGGCATGAGGTGAGGCTCTAACCTGCTCCTTGCTCCCCTGGCCTGAAGAACCTGGTGTCCTGGAATTGTTTCTTGTGAAGCCTTTCCTATTAATGTCCTTTTTTTTTTTTTTTTTGGAGAGGCTTTAAAACAGCAAATAGCAGACTTACGGGAAGATTTAAAAAGAAAGGAAGCAAAATGGTCAAGTACCCATGGCCGTCTCAGGAGCCAGATAGAAATGTTAGTCCGAGAGAACACAGACCTTCGGGAAGAAATGAAAGTGATGGAAAGGTTCCGACTGGATGCCTGGAAGAAAGCAGAAGCCATAGAGAGTAGCCTCAAGGTGGATCCTCGCGGGACTGCTGGGAAGAAAGGCGAGTCTATGGTAGGTTTGGGACCAGGTGGTCTGGTCAGGTTAGTGGGTATTAGACATATTCAAGCTTTCATATTCATAGAGACAGAGTAGGGTGGGAGACCTGGAGGCTGAGGCAGGAGATTGGGGCCCAGTTTCAGTTTTGCAAGAGGAAAAGTTTCTGGAGCTGGGGAGTGGTGATGACCATACAGCAATGAGGAGGTCTTCAGTGCCATGAACTGTGCACTTAGAAATAGTGGAGATGTAGCCGAGCATGGTGCTGGGTGCCGGTAGTTGTAACTACTCAGGAGGTTTAGGCAGGAGGATTGCTCGAGTCCAGGAGTTTGAGCTTGGTGTGAGTTATGATGATGCCAGGAGATTCTAACCTGGGGCAATAAGAGTGAGACTCTATCTCAAAAACAATGATGGCTCAGTGCCTATAGCTCAGTGAGTAGGGCACCAGCCACATACACCAAGGTGGGCAAGTTCGAGCCCAGCCTGGCCTGCTAAACAACAATGACAACGGCAACCAAAAAAATAGCCGGGCGTTCTGGCAGGTGCCTATAGTCCCAGCTACTTGGAAGGCCGAGGCAAGAGAATCGCTTAAGCCCAAGAGTTTAAAGTTGCTCTGAGCTGTGATGCCATGCACTCTACTGAGGGCGACATAGTGAGACTCCGTTTCAAAAAAAAAAAAGAAAGTGAAGGAAGGTGGTGAATGTGGTGAATTCTATGTAATAAATATTTTACCACAATTTAAATTTTTTTTTCAAACATTGCTCTATATACGTATGTTCAGTTCTTACAATGGAGGCATAATACAATAGGCAGATAATCTCAGTTAAAAACAGATTAGGGGGCTCGGCGCCTATAGCTCAACTGGCTAAGGCGCCAGCCACGTACACCTAAGGTGGCGGGTTCGAATCCCCAGCCTGGACCCGCCAAACAACAATGACGGCTGCAACCAAAAAATAGCCAGGCGTTGTGGCGGGCGCCTGTGGTCCCAGCTACTTGGGAGGCGGAGGCAGGAGACTCGCTTGAGCCCAGGAGTTGGAGGTTGCTGTGAGCTGTAATGCTACGGCACTCTACCCAGGGAGACAGCTTGAGGCTCTCTCAAAAAAAAAAAACAAAACAAAACAAAACAGATTAGGGGGCATTTTTGTGGAGTCACAAACAACAATCAAGCAATTGGCTATTCATTCATCTGTGTGAATGACTACAACATGCCAGGTACTACATTAGGTCATAAGGGTACAGCAGTGAATATAACAAGACAAAATTCCTTGCCCTCTTGGAGCTTATATTCTAATAGTGGGAGAAAGACTGTAAACATGACAGATAAATGTGTGGCCTGTGAGATGATGATGGTGAGAGCAGAGGAATAGCAGGTGGTTTGGGGTATGGTGAGGGGAAGGGCATGTATGAGGAATGGCCTGCAGAGGGCAGAGCAGTGGGGGGGCTTTGGGATGGACAACAAGGTGCATGCACAGCTGGTCAGTGTCCTGAGGGAGTCCAGGGGCCACTGAGGCAGTTCTGGAGTGACCTGGGAGCCTCTGGAGGGTGCTGGGTGAGGGCACCCTATTGTAGTTGGTACCCTGGCTGTGGGCTTGGAGTGGGTTCTAGGCAGCATGAGCAAAACCAGGCACATAGGCAGGGATTGTTGTGGGGATTCAGATGACAGTGGCCTGATGAGGTGGCTGTGGCAGGTAGAGAAGCAGACTGGGTTGGTTTCTGAGCTGGTTGAGGTGACAGCAGGGAAAGAGTCAGGAATGGTCTCTGCCTGTGCTGTGGTATAGGTTTGTGTTTGGGCCTGGTAGGCTTTCCACTCACCATGAGTGACCACAGGCTTGAGCGAGGGAAGACTGAACTGCTTACTGGACATCCCAGGATGTCCTGACCAGGCAGCCAGGCATGGCCAGAGAAGTTCCTGTTAAGGACAGATACTTGGGACAGCAGAGGGCAGGAAGAGAGGAGGCTGGCACAGTGCCGTGGACAAATGAGGAAGGGACCTTAGAAGGAGGGTGGTTGCTGGTACCAGGGGCTGCTCGAAAGTTCGGGATTAAGGGGTTTACCTCCTGGACTGGGCCTCTGTGAGATCCCTTCCCTAGGAGTGTGAGTGTGAGAGGAAAGCCTGGTGGTGGAAGACCAGCTAGGGACAGCATGGGGCAGCTTCGTGGCATACTTGTAAAGTGACGTAGAAAATGAGGTAGGGGCCGTATTTTTTTGGTGCTTTTAAGATGGTAAAATTAATGGGTGTTTGTGTATTGTGAGATAGGAGAGGAAAACACTTGATTCAGGGGAAGTGGGAGAATGGCTGACATGGTACCCTAGACTAAGGGTACCATGGACACCAGGACAGACCAAGCTCCCCCATAGGCAGCTGGCAGGAGGTGGGAGCTTGTCCCTTAGCAGTACAGGAGGTAGAAAAAGCCTGAGGTGGGCATCTGAGAGCTGAAAGCAGAGGCTTAGGGAAGGAAGCCTGATTTCTGGCCACCATGGGGCCCTGCCTAGTTATTGACTAACATTCAAAGTGAGAATTATTCTGTTTTTTTCTTGTTCAGGAGTGCAGGGTGAATGCCACCAATTGAGTGAGGACCAGGGAAGTTGGAAATGTGTGCGACAGTAGTGACTGTGGCAAACATGGCTGTGAGCTGCACCAGGGGGGCATTGGTCACAGGGTTTGAGGATGTGCCGATGTGTGTGAGTCAGCTGCCAGCGCAGCTGGGTCGGGGTGTTCAAGGATGAGCTGCATAGATAGGCTGTGGTCATCAGAAAATGGCTTTCTCCATCCCCTGGACTTTTTACTACAAACTTTCACAAAATAGAGAACATTTAAACACTGACCTGGAGTTAGCTACTGTGAACATTTTGCCATATTTTCATATGTTTTGCTGAACCATTTGAAATAACTGGCAAAAGTCATGACATCTTATCCCTAAATGCTTCAGCATTTTATTAAACGACATTGACTTTTTGAAGACAGCAGACTATAGAATACATTCTGGATATTTTAAGTGGAATGCTTTGAAATTGAGATTTTTGTAGTTATTGAGTTATTGATCATTGCAGCCAGCAATAGTATTGATGATGGCAGATTCTGGGGTTGGCCCATGGAGTGTGTAGCTGAGGCAGGAGGAGTACAGATTACAGGAGGTGTGAAGTGAGACAGGTACAGGGGACTATGTCACAGCTGGGGCAGGAAGGGGGCATGGCAGGGAGGCCTCACCCAGCTCATTCTTGGGAGAACTGGGCTCAGCTAGGACTCTGTCTAATTAGAACATGAGGGGAGTGCTTGGGAGGAGCTATGAGCCTTAATGTTCTCCCCACCCCAAGCACCTTGAGCTGTGGTCTTGTGCTGCTCTCATCTGCTGGTCTTTAATATTCAGGATATTTTAAGATACCTTGACTGTTTTGTAACTTGAAGAATGAATATATATCAGAAACAATCTGTTTCTGTGTATGTAATTCGTTCCTAGATAACAGCTTATTCACAGTAGCCTATTATGATTAATGAAAACAACACAAATGAACAAGCCTACAGCATTCTCATCATTAGCTGAATTCTATTAGTTTCACTCAGTACTAATATGTGGACTAACTTACTTTATATTCAAAATTATCTCCCATACATAGAACCCTTCTGTTCGATTTCAAAAGAATCTCATTTCTTCAGGAACTCAGGTAGAAAAATACAAGAAAAATTATTTGCCATCACAAGGTAAGAAGCTGCACAATCTTTTTGTAAAATATTTCAGAATTTAAAGAACAGAGAATTAATACCTAAGAAATAAAACATTGTAAATATAATTGAAGCCCATGTGCGTCATCTTACTCCCCCACCTAACTTCTACCCTGATGGCATTTTGTGTTTATTTTAAAAATTCTTTTGCTACATTGTGCCCGTAGTTTGATATATAGTTTGAGAATCTCAAATCCAAAAATTCAAAATACTGGGCGGTGCCTATGGCTCAGTGGGTAGGGCGCCAGCCCCATATACTACGGGTGGCGGGTTCAAACCCGGCCCTGGCCAAACTGCAACACAAAAATAGCCGGGCGTTGTGGTGGGCACCTGCAGTCCCAGCTACTTGGGAGGCTGAGGCAAGAGAATCCCCTAATCCTCCACAATTGAACCTTTAGAACATAGACATGACACACAAAAACACTCATTGGAGCATTTTGCATCTTGGATTCAGGATGCTCACTTCCAAGTATTTATTTGCAAATACTTTAAATTTGTAAATACTTTAAAATCACCCCAAATGGAAATTTGAAACACTTCTGGTTCCAAGCATATTCTATGGGTCCTCCTGCTATTTTCTTTTTTTTTCTTTCAATATGTATGACTTACCAATATTAACTTCTTAAAAACACCATCTGACTGTTTTTTGTTTTTTTTTTTTTTT